>NC_062566.1:121522166-121674666 GCF_022837055.1 Prionailurus viverrinus
GTGACCAGGCTGGGGTCCTGTCTCCGACACCCCGAAGGTGGGGCGGAACGCCAAGGCCGGGATTTCGAGCGGTGGGGGGGAGGGGTGGGAAAGGCACCGTCCCCAGGGACACCTGTTGTCGCCTTGGGCCAACGAAGACGTCGCGGGGCCTCACATCTCAGGGAGGACACCCGTCTGCAGTGTCCGCGTACGGGAGCGGGGGTCGCAAGTGTCTTCCCCCACCCCCACCGCCCCTTCTCCGCCTTAGGGGGGCTCACCTCACCCCCTCCCACCCCTGGACGCCGGCAGCCAGTGGAAATGTCGCGCCTCCGCGGGGCTCCGGCCGAGGCACGCGCGGAGGCGTGGGGACACGCGGGGCGAGGGGCAGCCCCCGCGGCGCTAGGACCTCGCGGCCGGCCCGCCCCCACCCCCACCCCCACCCCCACCCCTCGCCGGCTCCACCTGCGGAGCCCCTCCGGCAGGGCACGCTGGCCCTCCACCGCGGGGCGCGGGCGCGGTTACCTGCGACGCCGCCCGCAGGGTCCCAAGTTTCGGCCGGAACGTCGCCACGGCAGAGCCCGCTGGGCTGGCCCGGGGATCCTCGCCCAGCCCCACTGCTCCCGCTGCCCTCCCTCGCGGCCGCAGCGCCGCCGCCGGCTCCCGACTCTCTAGGCTCGCTCCGCGCCCGCCGGCTCCTGGCCCCTCTCCCGCAGCTCCTGATTGGCCGCGGCGCGCGCCCGAGCCGCGCCCTGATTGGGCAGCCGGGAGCCGGGGCGGGGGGACGGACCCGGCGCCGCCTGGACCTGCTCTGGGTGCCCCCGGCGCCACTGCTTCGCGTCCCCGCAGCACCTCGCGGCCGCGATCCAGACGCCGAACCCGGGATCCTGCGCTCTGCGCCGAGCGGTGTCGGTTGTCCAGGCACCGGGCGGAGCGGAAAGTGGCACGAGTAGCAGGGGGGTGGCGGGGAGCGGGTATCGCCTTGGAGTCTCTCCTACACCCCCTGCCAAGGCTGGACTCCTACATGCGGTTTTGACCGCGTGTTTACTCTTACAGTTTTTACTATAAAAAGGCCATAGGACGCAAGACAGTGGCTTGTAAACAGTGGGCGCCAAAATGTGTTTGTGGTCTTAGGTTGGGCTTGATGCATAATCTTTATGTGGTCCAACTAGAGTTCGCGAAAGGGAAGCAACTTGTGCGAGGTCCTCGTCTTGTCAGCAAATTAGTAAGAGCGAGAAAAATGGTGACATAGATCTTCACTTACAAGGAACTTAATACCTAACTAAGGAGATGGGGCTAAATAATAATGGTAATAGTAATTCTAATAATAATGATGACCCTAACGTTTTCATGGCTCTTATTATTTGCCGGGCACTTTTCTAAGTGCTTTACATATATTAATACAGAAATACAGGAAACAGCTGACATAAGGATGTCCACATGTCCTGTGAAACGTGTGGACAAGTGATATAAGTTCTGAGTGTGAGAGGTTTTTATCTGGAAGACACTCCAGCAGTCATTCCACACCGCAGTGCAAAGGCACAAGTTAGAACGGAAAGAGAGCATTGGGATTTAAAATTGTTCCATCTTCGGAGCTGGAGAGTGTTATGCTAAGTGAAATAAGTCATACAGAGAAAGACAGATACCATATGTTTTCACTCTTATGTGGATCCTGAGAAACTTAACAGAAGACCATGGGGGAGGGGAAGAAAAAAAAAGAGGTCAGAGAGGGAGGAAGCTAAAACACAAGAGACTCTTAAAAACTGAGAACAAACTGAGGGTTGATGCAGTGTGGGAGGGAGGGGAGGGTGGGTGATGCGTATTGAGGAGGGCACCTGTTGGGATGAGTACTGTGTGTTGTATGGAAACTAATTTGACAATAAATTTCATATTTAAAATAAAATAAAATAAATAAAATAAAATAAAATAAAATAAAATAAAATAAAATAAATAAAATTGTTCCATCTTCGATTTCTTCTCCCACAGTTCTGTAGCCCTCCGAACATTTTTTCTCAACTGCACTGGGCCTTTCTAAAGAATAAAAACAATCACTATAAATCAGGGTGCCACCAGAACTTTGTTTTGCCACTCATAAAAGGAGCCCTCTCTAAGCATTCAGGTAACAGTGAGTAGAAATAATCAGCATAGGTTATATTCTAGCACTTATGACTCCAGGTGTATTCATACCTTGGAAGTAAGTATGGAGCCATTTTCCACAAGTATCTCCCCTCGTAGTATTCTCCTATGTTGACAGAACCTAGAGGGAGAAATTTGGGTTGGTAGAGAAATAAACACCTGAGTGAAAACCAGCTTGACCTACTCTGAACAGCCTGATTTTTACCTTCGCGTAAGCTTAAAGTCATTTATTTTGAGGATCCCAAGACCCTTGGAGGAAATTAGCTCACTGTTCCCAATTTATATCAACGGACAAGCAAGTAGTTCATTCTGTATTGAAAAGATGGCCTGGCATGAGTAGAACCTTACCTGGTAGGAACACCACAGCAAAATAGACTGTGAGAATGGTTCCTATACCAGCATCCATCTCCAAGCTTCAGAAACACATGAAGACATCAGCCTATCTTTCCAGTTGCTCACTTTCCATTGTGGTGGCTTTTGCCAAAGCAGAAGTTCCATTTGGATTGGTCACCCTATCTCTCCAAAGAAGAAAGGTTATTTTAGCTGGAGAACTAGGTTGACCCAAGATGATTTCTTAAATTCATAGCCCTGGTTGGATCACACTAAACTCAGCCTTCTGAGGGATGAGAAGTGAAAGAAGAATCTGGATTCCACCATGTCCCTCTGGAATGGTCTTGTGGGCAGGAACTAGTTATGTATCTGTCTATGTCTAATTTATTTCTTTTTAAACCTTTTTAATGTATATTTATTTTTGAAAGAGAAAGAGCAGGAGAGGGGCAGAGAAAGAGGGAGACAGAGGGTCCCAAGTGAGCTCTGTGTTGACAGCAGAGAGCGGGGTGTGGGGCTTGAACTCACAAACCATGAGTTGGACTCTTAACCAAGCCCCCCCCAGGTGCTCCTATCCCCATTTCATCCCCCCAAAAATGCTTTGCTTAGTTGTGCCTCCTGTGTTGCATGTCTTCTGTGGCAAATCCTATTTATCACTCAAAACTCAACTAAAATGTCCTTTCCTCTGTGAGGCTTTCGCTAACTCTTCCAGGCAACAATAGTGATCCCTGTGCCCATGTTATATTCTCAGTACGGCACAAAGCAACAGTATTCTAGTGATCCATTTACATGGCCATCCCTCCAACTAATTATTACCAACACCTGGCCTAGTTCATAGAACTCAGTAGTAAGTACTCAATAAACTTGAACTGATTGACTAAAATCCCTTACAGGCTAATAGGGTGGCATTAAGGAGACTGGGGCCACACCACTCTGCTATTCAACAGGGCATCCTCCAGTTCCAGGCTGGATGGGTGTTTGATGTGAGTCAAAGTGATCATCTATCCACTCGAATAGGGAATAGGTAGTTTCTGTATGTGAGGCACTGTCAGGTAAAAAGAAGAATAAGGTCTCTCTTAAGTGTACACAGGATGAAATGATGCAGCTGGTTTAGAAAATAGTTTGGCAATTCCTCAAAGAGTTAAACACAGAGTTACCATAAGACCCAGTAATTCTATTCCTAGGTCCATACTCAAGAGAATTTAAAACATATACCCATACAGAAAAAAAAATTCATGAATATTCATAGAAACATTATTTATAATAGCTGAAAAATGTAAACAACCCAAATATCCATTAACTGGTGAATAGATAAACAAAATGTGGTACATCCATACAGTGGAATATTAGTATTCAGCCATAAGAAGGAATGAATACTGATACATGCTACAACATGGGGGGACCTGGGAAACATAATGCTAAATGGAGGAAGCCAGACACAAAAAGCCACATATTGTATGATTCCATTTAGATGAAATATCCAGAGTAGGCAAATATATATAGACTGAATGTAGATTAGTGGTTGCCAAGGGGTCAGGGGAAGGAGGAATGGAGAGTGATTGCTTAGTGGATATTGGGTTTCCTTTTGGGTTGATGAAAATGTTCTGGAATTGAATGGTGGTTATGGGCACACAACTTGGTGAATATACTAAAAACCGTTGAGTTATTAAAAACAAAACAAAATACACACAGCAGGCATTCAGAAAGTTTAGAAACCATCAACGAAGGAAATGTTAGTTAAATAATAAAGTGTTTAGTAGCTAACAGTGTAAAAGTGTAGAGGAACAGAAAAGCCAGTAAAACATAGTTAAAAAGTTGGCCTCTCTCTCCCTCATGCTCCCACCTTCAGTAACTTAGAGGCGATTTACTCCTTAGATCTGCATTGTCCAATTGAATATTCTATGATAATGGAAATCTTTATCTGAGCTATTCAATATGGAAGCCATTAATATGGTTAGTGCAACTGAAGAACTGAATTTTAATTGTGTTTAAATTTAAATTGCCACATGTGGCTAGAGGCTACTCTGCTGGCAGTGTAGCTTTTGCTGGTTAGAGGACTGGAGCCATCTTAACTGGCAGTTTGGGATAATACTGGAGAGTGGGAGAGTCAATGTCTATATGTTCCATAGCCTGACTCAAGCCTGTATCCACTAGAAATCCTTCAATAGGATCTCACTGCTCCCACCCTTCTCCCTTCTATGAACTTTTAATGAACTTCAGTCAATAATCCAGCATTTAGTTTTGTCTTTATGGCAAAACTTCCATTCCAAAAATATTTATGGAACAAGCACTATGTGGAAGTCTGAGAAGAGGAAGGATTGTAGACAAGGTCAGCCAAATTCCAAAGGGTTGGTCTTGAGAAGGCAGACATGGAGAAGGGACAAGATAAATCCATTATAGGGACCTGGCTCCTTACTTCCTTCCCTCCAACATCCCCCATTAACAGCACATACACATACTCTTTCAAGTGGGAAATCTTGCTATTAAGATGCTGAAGTGATGTTGAAGAATATTTAGATTTCCTGTTTCCAATTTAAGCCTTGTAACATCCTTAACTCCTTCAATACCTCTTTCACTTTATGTTGATCTTTCCCTTCTTTGAACTTTCACTGAATTTGAAATCGATAGAATGTAATGACTTTCTAAGTGTTTTTCCTTAATGTGGTGTCCCCACAGCAAGATTCATTTGTTGCACAAATGTTTATTGAGCTCCTGCTTATTTTTGTACCAGAACAGTCCTAGGAGCTGTGGATAAAAACAAAGACAGGGTCTCTGGGAAGTTTAGAGCCTTGTGCAGAGGCACACAAAGAAATTGTTCTGTGAAGTTTGGCCTAAATGTGTAGGAAGTTCACTGAAAGCACAGGACAAGCAGCAGGTGGGTGTACACAGAGAAATCAGGGAAGGCTTCTCAGTGGAGGTGACATTTAAGCTAAAGGAACTTGAAGGATGAGTAAGAGTTTTTAAAACATTTTTTAAAATTTAATTCATTTATACTGTTCACTTTCCAAAATTGGATTTGAGGTAGTATGTTAGAAGTTTTAGAGAACAGTGTTTGAAAGAATAAATTAGCAACAAGATCCAGCTCAATATCTGTGACAACGTTTTGCATTGCTAGCAAGGGTACTAACTGGACAGTTATTCTTACTGCTCTCAAGGCTTATTCCTGAGTGAATATATATATATATATATATATATATATATATATATGGCTCTCTGATCTCAAGGAATTTAAAATATCTCACCTCTACTATTGCAATATCCTTCTTAGTAGTCTCTTGTGTTTAATCTTATTTTCTTCTTTTCCAGTTATCCCAAATATCAGGCGTTTGTCCCCTACTGTCACCAGCCTTTCCATATCCATGTATCATCTGCACCATCATGTACTTGTTTCTTTACATTGGCTCTCATCTTGCTCAACTTCATTGAAAAGGAATTTGTATCTCGTTATCATCAGTGAAAAACTAGTATCACTTGCCATAAATAGAATGTTAACCACAAAAGTAATACAATGAAAGTAAAACCACATTATCTCATCTTAGCTGGATACTGTTGGCTGCCAAAAGTTCTGAGTTTGAGGCCCTGCAATTTCTTTCATAAAGAAAAGATTATCAAGACTTAAAGAGTATTAAAGACATATCAGCACCAAACATTTCTCCTTGGTCCAATCAAATTGACTGAAAGAGAATTGAAAAAAGAATAACTCCCAGGGCGTTTGAGTGTCTCATTCGGTTAAGTGTCTGATTCTGGTTTGGGCTCAGGTCATGATTTCACAGTGTGTGGGTTCGAGCCCTGCATCGGGCTCCACGCTGACCATGTGGAGCCTGCTTGGGATTCTGTCTCTCCCTCTCTCTCTTCCCCTCCCCCATTCACTCTCTCTACCTCTCTCTCAAAGTAAATCAACTTTTAAAAAATTTTAAAAAAAGAAAAAAGAATAACTCTTTGTTCACATGAGTCAATGAAATTTAATATCCCTCTTGCATTCCTCTTAAAACCAGCTTCAGCACCAAAAAAAGTCTGTGCTCATCCTGGGTACCACACATTTGTAAACACTGCTCTGATCCATCCCTATCAGAATGATCTAACTTTCTCCCTCCTATTCAAAATCCTTCAATAACTCTTCATTACCTAAGGGAAGAAATCTGAGTTCTTTACCATGGGATACAAGGTCCTCCTGGATCAGGCTTAGCCTACCTCCCCACCTTCAACTTTTGTCATCTTACTCTTTAACTCTATGCCACCAACGCTGAATTCTTTGTAGTTCTCAGAATGTACCATATATTCTCATGCCTCTGTGCTGTTCCCTCTGCCAGGTATGCTGTTCCCCTGCTACATGCACCTTATCTTCCATTTCCCTTCTCTGCTCATTTCTACTTATCTGCTTAGTGCCCTGCACACACACACACACACACACACACACAAACTATAACAGGATTCCTTCCAAAACCACCTGCCTCTTTCTTCTGGGGGATCTTCCTCCACTGCCTCACCCATGTGTCTCTACAAGGCACCGACAAGTTCTCAAACCACTCTGTACCCCTTATTACAACCAATTGACCTATAGGTGAGCAATAGAACGAAGGTGAAGTCCCAGCTGATAATTTCCTACCAGGAGCAAAAAAGTTGGAGTCACTCTTTCTCTGTTTTAAGATGCAGAGAGAAACAGAGGCAAGCAAAGTATGAGTCAGAGTCTCCACTCCATTTGTGCAGCAGACCAGCCATTTCCTTGTCCCTCCTTCTTTAAGGTCATTCACCTTTTCCTTTTATTTTGTGAAAGAGACCCAGTTAAATCCTTTTTTCCTAAACTACTCTGAGTTGAGCTTATTACTTACAACCAAGCTTCCTAATAGAGTCCTAATCACCCTTGAAGCCCTAGCACAAATATATTCCTTTGTGAAGCCCTCCCTGACTCTTCCAGGCCTACAAAGGTGCCTCTTCTCTTATACCTTCCTGCATCTTGTAACACTGGACCCATGACCAGCAAGTATCTTTGTAATCTTGACATTTTGGTGTGAGAAATAGTGTGTTCTGTCCTCTTTGCCAGTTTTGATTATTCCATTTACCACCTGATGGGAAGGGAAACTTAGAACATAGCAACCTATTGACATTGTGCCAGAAGTAAAGTCAATATTGAGGGGGAAAATCTCTTAAGTTTTAGCTGCTCCACTATGAAGATTTTTTTTTAACCAAATTTAATCCTAAGAAGAACTTTAAAAATGTGCCACCTACAAGAACGCTCCGCTCCTCTGCTTCCCCACCAGGATGGAACTAGAAATACACTCCATAAATAACAACTACCGAGGGGGAGATGGCATCTGGATATGCAGCAGGAAGGACTGAGGAACACATGGAGGGGAGGGTCAGATTAAAAAGGGAGGTCTGGGAAAGAAGGTACCTTAGGAGTCCCATTTGTCACTGAATCTCTGTGAATGAAAAGGCAGCCCCATAAAGAAATGGTTTCCACCATCCATGAACTTCCATCTGTGATCATATTTGGCTAAATAAGATTAACTTCTTGTAGGTAGTTGATTGGGCCTACACACTCTTTCAAGTGTTAAGAGGCAGCCTGGGGTCATATCTGTATATTTATCTCATTTCTGGACTGGAAGCTCCTTTTCAAAAGAGATTCTTTCAATCTTGGCATGCTGGGCATCAGCATCTAGCCCAGTCTCGAGGTGAACTTTGATGCTTATAGTCTGTATTTAAGTTAGGAATGCTTCCCAGCTGCAAGTATCAGAATAACCAGTTATAATGGTTCAAGCTGTAAAGACACGTAATTATTGGACACGAACATTCTGGATGCTGGCAGCCCCAAGGTAGAGTGTTCCATGACATCTAAAGGACCTAGGCTCTTTCTGCTCCTCCATCCTTGGCTTTTTGGCTTTATCTTAGGCTGGCTGTCTTGTAAACGCAACATGGTTGCCACAACTCCAGGTTTCTCATCTTTAGGAAAGCATGTACAAGGAAAAAAGGAAGTGGACTGAGCTGGGAAAGAAATTTTCCTTTATCGGGGAGGAAAACCTTTCTCAAACAGCCCTTCCCCCCCATCTGGTGAAGTTCTCTTTATATCCCATTGGCTGGAAATGAGCTCGTGACCATCCCTGGCTGCAAGAGAGGCTGGAGGAACTAGCACAGTCTGGGACTCTGCCAGCCATAACTGTGAGGAGGACATTGTCATGTACCACTACTGGCAGTGACACCCTTAGGCAGGCAACCAGGGCCCTGGCCATCCCCACAATTTTCTTCTCTGTCCCCCAGACTGGCTGGGGCTAACAGTGCTATCTAGGTGGGGTTTTCTGAGCTGAGGCTGGGACCTGGATGTGCCTCTTCCCCTCATTACCACTTCTTGGTTTGGGCACTCCTGGACCCTCTATTCTGCACATGGACTTGACCAGAGACCCTGAAGAGCTACTTAGATTCACACCCATGGGATCTTTTTAGTTGCATGTGGCTGGAGGGTGACCTGTAGCACAGACTGCCTCACTGGCCTGTGTGTCACTTAATTTGCAGGATCGCACAAGACTGGGCTGCCAGAATGGTGCTGGCCTGCCGATTTGGGGCGACTCTCACATCATACACAAGATGAATTCAGGGCTCTGGGCTGCACATGTTGGCTTGAGCTGTGTATGTGGGCCCACGCGCTGGTCTTGACTGGCCATATTCCAACTGCAGTGCTGCCTCTGCTCTACCCGAGGGCAGCTGGGGCGGGGGCAGGCGTTCTTCACTCTGTGCTGGCACCCAGGGCAGTTACCCCAGCCTCTCCATGGGCTTCCCGCCAGGTTTCCAGGAGTGCTCATACCTATGTCCTCCTGGAGATTTCCAGCCCATTGCTCCACGACGCCAGCACACCCTTCTGGGTGGGGTCCTGTCTTGCCTCTGACCAATGTGGTGACCTCATGCCCTCCCTGGTCAGTCTTCAGCCATGTAGCAGGCGATGGATATTCCTTGGGCTCTTCTCATCCACCCCCTCCTCCCCATTGGGGGGCAGTGTGTGCAGGTAGGAGTGTGGTGCACACTGAAAGCGATCACATTCTAGGAATTCTATGGGGTTCAAGGGAAGACCTGGCTGGAAGAACCTACCTTGATATGGTTGCTTGGAGGGTCAAATGAAATTGAGCCCCTGAGACTCCTTTGTGGCCTATATAAGTGCACACAGATATTAGTTATTTTTAATACTTTCATTTGAAATATAAGAAAACTAAAAAGGAAGAAAGCTAAGTGACACTCCCCCCACCCCCCACCACCTCCACCAAGATGAAGAGGCACCATGGGAGTATTTTTGAGAGGGAGTATTCTGATTTCAGATGACCTGGTATTGACATTCAGCTCTGCCTTCTCCCAGCTGTGGGATGCTAGTTTGGTTTCTGGGCCTCAGTTCCACATTTATAAAGTGGGGTGATAATATACCTACATCAGAGGATTTGGGTAAGCATTAAATGAGGAGATACTTAACATTGTTCCTGACGCATAGTGGGTACCTGATAAATAGTAACTATTATTCCTATTTTACTACACAGATATTTGTCGCAGAGCTACAGATTTCCTGGATGACGGCCCTGCTCTGCACGAGGAATAAGTTACAAGAAGGCATTTTCAAAAGGAGACTGACAGGGACTGCACTGAGATGTTAGGGTATCTGGCATTTGAGAGACAAGATAGCAGCAGGTGGGTAGGAGCACAGAGCTGGGAGCCAGGAGGCTTGGGTTGGAATCCTGGCTCACTCGTGTCACAGATACAAGTTGTCATGCTTGGCAAGTTGCTTAGCCTCTCACTGTGCCTCCATTTCTTCATCTGTAAAATGAGTCCTCGTGAGGAGTGAATGAGTTAAGGTACATCAAGTGTTTAGGATCGTGGCTGGCACATGTGTTAGAAGTTATTCAATGCTATTAACATTGTAATTTTGAATCCATCTAAAATTCAAAATAAAGTATGTTCTTAAAAATCCCAACTGGCTTTTATTTCAAGGGGCCTGCATTTTGGTGACTGAGGAAAAAAAAAAAGCACAGAGAAACATGCCCTGTCTTTGTGCCATTACTGTGCCGTCCCCCTTGAAGTGTCTCCTCTGGCCCCATGAAACTGCTGCTCAGTCTCCACTGCCCCCAGGCCAGAGCTCATTCCCTCCTGCTCCAGTCTCTCAAACAGGACTCACGTCTTCTTTTCAGTCATCTGTGTATTTCCTGATGCTCTCGGTAAGTGTTTCTTCAATGGAAAGGTGAAAGAGACTAAGGGGAATGCTTTAGAAACTCTTGTATTTTGCAGACAAATACAGAATTGTGGTTCAGAGTGGAATGGACCCCCTTCCTCTCAGCGGATGAAGGGACTGGCAGAGGACTGCAGGAGACGGTGCCTCTAAACACCCGGAGGGAAACATGCTAAGAATAACAAACAATCCCACCTTGAACTGGAAGGAGCTCCAGCTCCCAGAGCCACAACCGTCACCTAAAGTGAACCTGAGTGGGCTGTGGACCCAGGAGAGCTTTCGTCTAAATCCACGATCTGTCATTCAGCGGCTGGTTGGCCTTCAAGCAAAACATCTGAGCCTATTTTCTTACCTATGAAATTAGAGTAATACCAGCCTCGAGGGGGTAATTTCAATGATAAAATGAGATAGTGCAATGCCTGGCAAACAGAAAGTGCTTAATTAATGTTTGTTAAGTGAACAAACAGTTCTTAAAAAAAAAACCAAAAAACAAACCCAAAACATCAGTACCATCGTTGGATGAAACTGTGTTACTCCCGAAAGCACAGCATTGTTTGATATTGTCCACGACTTGTCCTTATCAGCATGTTGTTCCCCAAACCATCAGGGAGGCCTTCACACAGCTTCTCAGCCTCTCAGTCTGGGGTTAATCTGCAATCAAGAAGCCCAGGCAGGCGGACATTTGGCAAACACCTTCCCCAAACCCTTCCCCTCTCCGGATGGCCCAGAAAAGCTTCACATTTGCAGCTTCCATGGCAATTACAAGAACCTACTCCCTTTTATTGTTTTTCTTTTTCTAATGATGGAGCAATCACATGGTTTCAACAGGAAAAACAACTCTGGAATCAGAGACCAACCGTCTGGATTGAGCCACAGACTTTCTGGTCTCCAAGTCTGAGTCCCTAGAGAGAAAAGACATCTGATGCTGGGGTGGGAGGGAGGATGAACTGGACAAGAAGCATGGCCAGAACATGCTCACCCCCGGCTGGCCAACTGAATGGGTTCTGTTTCAGGATGAAAAACGGTACGATCCTAACTAGGAGCTCGTATTTACCCAGTGCTGAGGACCAGGCACTTTACAGGCATTGTCAAGCTTAATCATTACAAGGATCTAAGAGTGTTTATTGTCATTGTATCTGTGAGGAGAATGAGGCTCAGAAAAGGGGCACACGGGAGTCAAGGGCTTTGGTAGCATTCCACACCTTTCTGCAAGCCCCCCAGAGCCCGTGTGTTCGATCTCCTAGCCTCACCAAACCCTAAAGAGCGCACAGATCTCCTGGGATCTTGGGGAAGTGCAAAGTTCTGAATCACTAGGTCCAGAATAGGGTCCGAGACTTTGCATCTCTAGCAGACTTCCTGGGGATGCCGCATATCCAGGGACTTTAATTGCAAGGGTAAGGCCACTGGTCTCTCACCTCGGCTGCACATTGGGATCGCCTGGGAGCTCTTGAAATGCTGATGCCAAGGGCCGGTCCTAGAGATTCCAATTTGATGGGGTACAACTCCGCACAGGACTGCCAAAACTCCCTAGTGACTGCGTGTGCCACCAGGGCTGAGACAGCCCTTCCCTGGGGTGGGGGATAGCTGCAGGGTCCTGAGGCTCCCGGGTCACCCGGCGCTCCCCTTTCCCAGCAACAGAGGCTCTATGGTTGGGCTTTGAGGTCGCCCTTCCAGAGGCCTCTCTCAGCAAACTCCCATCCTAGAACAAGCCCTGAGCCGCCACCTGTTTCCTTGAAATAGTTCGCAGCTGTGCTGGTGACCTCACCACCCTGGCTCTGCTTCTGGCGGAGCTGCGATCTGGGAAGCCCTCCTCCCCCAGTCGTTCCTTCTAGTCGGCTTCGGACTCCCCCTTGCGGCCGGGCAGCGGAGGGAGAAGAGCCCCCACGAGGCGGGAGCCTTAGGGCTGGGGCGGGCGGAGCGGGGGTTTGCGGCTCCTGGGAAGGATTCTGCTGCACCGGGACCCCAGCTGGCCCGTCTGTGAGCACAGCTGGCAGCCTCGCCCTTGCCTCCCTCCTCATCACTTGGGAATTGATGAAATCACAAGTTCTCCTCCTCCCTTTAAATGATGTATAAACAAACCAAAGTTGGAGCACACAAATGAAAATGGAAAGTACTCTCCTCTCCCCTTTATGCTTCCCAAAGGCGACCACAGGTAGCCATTGGGCTCATATCCATCCAGACCTTTTGCTGTGCATAAAATATGTATATTTACACACACACGTAATATTGTTTTATAAACAGAAATCATCGTGTGATATTTTTCCAACACTATCTTGGGTTATATTTTCCATACATACACAAATACACACACAAATTATTTTAGTGCGTCTCCAACTTGTCTGCAAATCAGAATATCTTGGGGACACTTTTTAAACACAGAGTCTCACCCTAGACTTGCTGACCCAGAATTTCTCAGAGAGAGGCCTGAGAAGTTCTCACAGATTTGTAGTTTTAATAAGTGTCTCAGGTGGTTCTTTAAAAAAAATTTTTTTTAAGTTTATTTTTTTATTTTGAAAGAGAGAGAGAGAGAGAGAGAGAGAGAGAGAGAGAACGAGCAGGGGAAGGCCAGAGAGCGAGCGAGCAAGAGAATCCCAAGCAGGCTCTGCACTGACAGCATGGAGCCTGATGCAGGGCTCGGAATCAAGAGCTGTGACATCATGACCTGAGCCGAAAACCAAGAGTCAGATGCTTAACTGACTGAGCCGCCAAGGTGGACCTTTTTTTTTTTTTTTTTTTTTAATTTTTAAAATTTTAGAGGTGCCTGGCTGGCTCAGTTGGAAGACCATGCGACTCTTGATCTCAGGGTCATGAGTTTGAGCCCCCTGTTGGGTATAGAGATTACTTCATTTTTAAATTTTTTATGTTGAGATATAATTGATACATAACATTGTATTGGTTTTAGGTGCAACATTTCAGGTGGTTCTTATGGTTCAAAATGTCTTGTCTTTCTAATAGTTGCACATGTCTGACATAAGGATGTACCATTGTTTATTTGCCAATCCTCAATCATTGAACATTTAGGTTGTTTCCAGTATTTTCTTCAAGCTATACACAATACTACAAACATCTGCATATTGTACAGGCACCTACGCATGTGTTTCTGAAGGATAGTTTCCCAAGAGCAGAATACCTAAGTACCAAGCTTCCCTGGAACTTCTCTTCCCATCTCAGAGTGTTTATGTTTGAAACATGGAACCTCATAGCAGGAGAGAAACTGAAAACCTGCATAGTCAAGACCAGCACTGTCTAATGAAAATATAATGTGAGTTACATATATCATTTAAAATTTTCAGTACGTGGGGGGTTGGGAGAGAGGGGAAAGTGAGTGATGGGCATGGAGGAGGGCACTTGTTGGGATGAGCACTGGGTATTGTAGGGAAGCCAATTTGACAATAAATTATATTAAATAAATAAAATAAAATTTTCAGTACCCATGCTCATTTTAATAATATCTTTTATTTAAGCTAATACATCAAAAATATTATCTCAACATATAATCAAATAAAAATTATTAATAAAATATTTTACATCTTTTTCACGTTAAATCTTTGAAAATTGGTCTGAATTTTACACTTGACAACACACCTCACCTCAAACTAGTCACATTTCAAGTGTTCAGCAGTCACACGGGGCAAATGGCTATTGTATTGGAAAGTGCAGATCTAGATCTTTTATATTACTGGGGAGATAATTACAGGGGACAAGAAACAAACAATTATATAGCAGCCACAATCTACTTATCCATGAAGGGGCACTTAACATTCATTATTGTTAACTGAGAGGTGAGGTTTCTGCAGAAGAGTAAGCTGAATAATATTTCAAGTTAGAGACATTGTCTCTTCAGGGGTGCCTGGGTGGCTCAGTTGGTTAAGCATCCGACTTTGGCTCAGGTCATGATCTCTGAGCTCGTGAGTTCGAGCCCGGCATCAGGCTCTGTGCTGACAGCTCAGTGCCTGGATCCTGCTTTGGATTCTGTGTCTCCCTGTCTCTACCCCTCCCCTGCTCTATTTTTCTCTCCTTTTCAGGAAATGAATAAACATTTAAAAGAACAATTTAAAGACATTGTCTCTTCATAACAACCCTATGAAGAAGGCAGGGCATGGTTACTATGATGCCCAGTGTTTCATCTTGAGGTCGATAACTTGTGTAGATCACAGAGCCACCAACACAGGGGTGGAACGAGAATCGCATCTTCAGACTTCAGGGCCTATGTTTTTTTTAATCCCACAGATCTCTCGATGACAGTTATTCAAAGTCCATTCTTACATTAATGGTGAAGAGAGACCTGGTAACAAGTGAATTATTAGAAGTCGCATCCTCAATGGAATCTGAACAGTAAGCCATTCGGTAGACTGGTGTTTAAAAACATGTGTGCTGATGCCTCCTGGTGGAAGTCAGAGTTATTGCAAGCCGCTAGAAATGCCTTTGAGGGCCTTCCTAGTTCATGAACCGAAAATACAAAAATATGACTATTACATAAAGGTCATGGAAATTTAAAAAAATTATTCCTCATACTTGGAGAAGTTGGGAATCATTGAAATAGATTCTTTTTGTCTCAGACTATCAGAGGGACGGTCACAGTGAATAGTTGCCTCAGATATGTCTTCTTTTTTAATTTTTAAAGTGTGTATGATTGTACTTGGTCATTTATCAGTTTTTAAGTTCACTAATGGGTGTGTTAATGTGCCTATACTCCAGCTAAGCTGTCAACTCCTTAGGGGAAAGAATTGAAGTCTTAGTTTATGGCTCTGGACATTCTGGGCCCTTGAAAAAATATTGTAGATTGCCTGGGGAAAAGATGGTTTAAGAGCACAAAATAAATATGGCATTTGTAATGGAATCTATTGATTTCTCCCGCTGAAAATCCTTTCCTTACCTCCCCCCCAATCCCCCCACAACTGCACAGCCCCTAGTGAGGCTGTCAATCAATACCCTGCTTCTCCTAGTTGACAGGTGGGCCTAGAGCTTTGATCTTTACAGAGTGACAGGGGTAATACTTCATATTCAACAGCTGGGCTATTTCAATTAGCTAGACTTTTAGAGCTGTCTGATGGGTCAGCTTTTTGTAGTAGGATTCTGAGACCTACTCCACAGCCTAATGATAAATTTATTTTTCATTATTTCCAGAATAAATCTAAAATATAATATATTACATTTCAATCTAATTCTGCTTCCATTTGGAGATTTGAACAAGTTCTCATAAGCGGCAAAGGAATGGAAGATTTCCAGTTGTCAAGTATACAGCTAGCTATTTTTCCCTGGAGATCGAAATGACAACTGACAACTAATTTGATAAGAATTGTCTTTTAGGGGCACCGGGGTGGCTCAGTTGGTTGAGCATCCAGCTCAGGTCCTGATCTCAGGGTTGTGGCTTCAAGACCTGTGTTGGGTTCTGCACTGGGTATGAAGCCTACTTTAAAAAAAAAATGTTAGGGGTGCCTGGGTGGCTCAGTCGGTTGAGTGTATGACTTCGGCTCAGGGCATGATCTCATGGTTCGTGGGTTTGAGCCCCATGTCAGTCTCTGTGCTGACAGCTCAGAGTCTGGAGCCTGCTTCGTATTCTGTGTCTCCCTCTCTCTCTGCCACATCCCTGCTTGTGCTCTCTCTCTCTCTCAAAAATGAATAAAAACATTAAAAAATAAAAAAAAATAAAAATGTTAGACTACAGTTTGATAGTCTCTAAGGGTTTGGGGCACCAGCCAGACCTATTAGATGATGAAAATGAGAGACCCCTTGTGAAGAAAGTGGTATGGCTTCAGACTGGTACCTGTTGAAGTTGGAAGACTAGAAGTTTAGGCTCCTGGTGACAGAGCCACATTGCACCCCCTTTTTTCATTAACCATGATTGCAGCAGGCTGACTTGGGGAACTAGGTCCTCCATCACTCAAAAGAGATCCATCGAGGTCAGCTTCTCTGCTAACCCTATGGGTCCCACCCACCCCTTATGACCTCTCCCTCCCTACTGGACCCATGCTTCTGACCCACCACAACCTCCACTAACCTTAACACCTCAGCAGGAAGGACCACATCCTGACCTCCACCCACAGATCCTCAGATTCTGTCTCCACTTTTGGCCAGGCTCCATTGACCAGAAAAAGATCTGGGTCCTTCCACCAAAGCTAAGGTGGCAGCTCTGAGATATTGTTGAAGACCATAATCTTAAGTATTAAAAAAAAATTGAACATTGACAAATTCAAGGTGGTATGACAATAATACCAACACAATGATGTCACCACTGCTGACTGCTAATAGCTGTAGATAAGCTACCGTATTCATAGTGTTTCCATGCCCTCTGAAAAGAATGTCAGCGATCTCCATGGGATTTTTGGATTTTGCTCATGATTTTATATAATTGTCAACAAAATGCTCTAGTAGTGGCTTTTTGACTAAGCCATGGGTTCTATTAAGAGTGGAACCAGTACTCAGTTCATGAATCCATACTTAATACCTGTTGATGGCAACCTGGTGACTAAATTTAGAGAAGAGCTTAGTGAAGCTTCATCCAGATGGGTGACAACCTTAATGACAGAAAGGGGAAGGATCCAGCAAACTGAACGTGTAAGGAACTCCTCATTGGCTTACGATTTTCCATGCCTAGAAAGCGAGTCATTGAAGGCAGGAGTGTTTGGGGGGAATTTTGACTGCAGAATATTCACCAAATCATGCAGGGACTCTTTACCCAGAGTTTACTGTGGCAAGTGTGAAAAGTCATTGTGTCAACAACAATGGGGACAAGCCACATCTGGCCATTGGGAGTTACCTGTGTGCTTGGGCAAAGAGATGAAAATGGAAGTCTGGGGAGCTCCATTTGCGGCTCCACACAGAGTTTTCTCTGTGGTGTGGACGTGTGATGGAAAACCCTGCGATGATAAAATCTTACTCCTACATTGTAGGAATAGAAAATGGAGACAAAAGCCACTTGCTGTTCTGCTGGATCCTTAAATCTAGCTACTGAGAGAATCCTTCATTTGGTGATGCAAAAGTGGAACCCTACTAATTTTGCAAGCACTAATGTTTAAAGAAGATCCACCAAAAAGTATAAATGCTGTTGCATTCAGATTTTTAACTTTTTTTTCCATTTTATTTATTTTAGAGAGAGAGAGAGAGAGAGAGAAAGCATGAGCAGGGGAGGGGTAGAGGGAGAGAGAGAATCTTAAGCAGGTCCCACACTCAGCACAGACCTCAATGTGGGGATCCATCCCACGACCCTGGGATCATGACCTGAGCCAAAATCAAGAGTCGGATGCTCGACCCACTGAGCCACCCAGGAGCCCCTAAATATCTTAGAATTTTATATGGCAATTTACCTCAACAAAGCTCAAATTGAAAAAAAATATCTTGTGAGTCCTTTTCCACTTCAGGGCTGGTTAACACAGCATTTATCCCCTGAAGACATACGGGGCTCACACATATGTGAGCCTCCTTGTTTGTTTTGGATTCCCTTTCTGTGGCATATATGGGGGGAAGGGGGCATTTCCCTCACCACACCCAGCTGTTTCCTTTCTCAGTCCATCACACTTGTTTTTCTCCTCACAAATGATTGCCAACCCTTGCCCAGCCTTCCTGGAGCTGAACCAGCTTCCTGCTTCTGACCTGTGTCTATTCTTTTTGTTTATCAGGAGCAGAGCCAGGTTGGAGGGTTGGCCAGAGGGTGGCGGGGCGGTGGGGGGGGAATCCCTCAGGTCACAAGGGGCAAGTAAATGTCACCAAAATGCTAAAAACACCCATGAAATGCAACCAGATGAAGAATTCCTCTCAGGGAGGGTACATCTGGAGGGAGGGGGAGGACCCCTACCTTGCCCATGACACCTGCTCCAGGAGACCTGGTGGCCGCCAGCTGCCTTCCAGGGAGGAGGGTCTCATTGACATAGAGCATGTTTCCTGAGTGAGGTATGCACATTCAGGGCGAGAACTGCTCAGGACAGTATGGGGAGGCTGAGCTGCCTCCCACCTTCGCTCTCTCCACCATCCAGCCTATTCTCTAAATGAATTCATTTTACAGCAAGAGGTTAACTTGCTTAATATATAGAAAGCTCATAGAAATCAATGAGGATCAACAATCCCACTAGAAAAAGCAAGCAAATGAAATGAGTAATGGTTCACAGAGAGTTGCATGTGACCTCCGATACATGGAGATGGTCAGTCTCACTCATAAAAGAAATGCAAGCTGGGGCCCCTGGGTGACTCAGTCGGTTAAGCGTCCGACTTCAGCTCAGGTCATGATCTCAAGGTTCGTAGGTTCGAGCCTTGCATCGGGTCTGTGCTGACAGCTTGGAGCCTGGAGCCTGCTTCAGATTCTGTGTCTCCCCCTCTCTCTGCCCCTCCCCTCCCTCCCTCTCTCTCTCTTTCAAAAATGAATAAACATTAAAAAAAAAAAATAACAGGAATGCAAGCTAAAACAACACTGAGAGGCTCTGGGAGGCTCTGGAGATTCTTACTGGGAAAATGAGAACATCTTAAATGGCAGACATTCTCCCCGCCCATTGTGAGTTACCTGTAGCGAGACTCACTTCCTGTGCACAAAGAGGTAAACCGAGGCAACCTTAGAAAGATGAGTTTATTCAGGAAGAGGAATTGCAATTTGGGACAAGTGAACTGTGGGTGAGTCTGCTGAGGGTTTGGGCTAGCCGTGTTTGTGGGAAGGGTATGGAAAGAAAGGAGAGCTCAGTTCAAGTAACAAAAAAAAAAAAAAAACCAAAAAAAAAAAAAGTGGAAACCAGCTTTGAAAGCTTCCTGAGCAGACAAAACTAGTCCAGTCACACAAACAAGGCTCAAGTCAGCATGCTTTGTGGGAGCAACCCGACCTGGTCAGCTCCTGCTCACACATCTGGCAAGGCTTGCCAGAGTTGATGGGAGACAACCCCTGATCAACTTATCATCCAAGAAAATTCCAACACTATCACTTTTCTGTAAATCAGGCACCTCTGGGAAATCTGTCTCTTAGTCCTCAAGTTTTGTCTTCCTGAGGGCACACGTGGGACCCTTTTCCATTTTGTTTCTTCTGGTTCTATTTTAGATTGAAATTCTTTTACACCCACAAGTGCCTGCTTCTATCTGCTTCTCAGCTTCTCGAGGGCGTGGAAGGAACAAGACTGAACGAAAGACAGAGGACAAGGAGGTCTCAGGAAGTGGCGTAATGTTTGGGCCCCTGGGAGCTGGTCTTTGTGTCCTGTGTCCTTGTATTCAAAGCCAGGTAGACAGGACGACTTGTCCAGTTGCTGTCAGACAGCCTCTGTCCTCTGCTACCTCAGTGTTTTTTAAAACAAAACACAACAGGGGCGCCTGGGTGGCTTGGTGGATTAGACGTCCGACTTCAGCTCAGGTCATGATCTCATGGCTTGTGAGTTCAAGCTCCGCGTTGGGGTCGGGCTCTGTGCTGACAGCTCCGAGCCTGGAGCCTGCTTCAGATTCTGTGTCTCCCTCTCTCTCTCGGCCCCTCCCCTGCTCGTCCTCTGTCTGTCTCTCTCTCTCAAAAATGAATAAACGCTAAAAAAAATTCATTTAAAAAACAAAAGAAAACGACACAAGAGGGGCAAGGAGACAGCACTAATGACAAAGAGAGGCCCAGATGATAAATGCAAGGAATTTGGAGGACGGAAACATACCTGTGGGTGGAGGTAAAGGAAGTCTTCAACCTGCGTGCCTTGAGAGCCAGAAGTGCAGAGGCAGGGGGGCCATAGATTAAGAATCTAAGCTGTGTTTGCTGAGGATCCTGCCTTGTGTCAGGATCTTCATGGGAAAGAACTCACTGAGAGCCGTTGAAGCATGAAGATATGTACCAGGGAGGGGTGTCTGGTGGCTCAGTCGGTTAAGCATCCGACTTTGGCTCAGGTCATGATCTCCCGGTTCGTGAGTTCGAGCCCTGCATCGGAGTCTGTGCTGACATTTTGGAGCCGGGAGCCTGCTTCAGATTCTATGTCTCCTTCTCTGTCTGCCCCTTCCCCACTCTCTCTCTCTCTCTTTCTAAAATAAATAAACATCGGAAAAATAAACATATGTACCAAGGACAACGGACTAGAGATGGAGGAGAAGACAAATCTAAGTACAGCCTAGGGTCTGGACCTTAGTCTGTGTCTCTGTGTCCCAGCTTCCTGCGAGAGTCTGAAGGGTGACTATAAAACTGCCCGAACTGCTTCTTGAACATCTCTCTTCACGGTGGGAGCACACTGTGAAGCTGCTTTGGAGCCAGTGAATGGATGCGGCTGAGGGACACATTCTCCCCGGGGACTAACTCAGAGCACCTGGGGGCAGGGGCCCACATCATACAAAAGAAGTAGCACCCACTGGAGAAGACAGGAGTCATCACTCTAGTTAGCAGGAGATTCCAAGACCATGTCTGAACCTGCCTGGAGACTCTTAAGACTAAATGGAAGGAATTTGCAATGGGTCCAGGGTTCTCACAGCAAGGGGGGAGCAGGAGCCAAAGAAATAGTGTCAATATGAAAATATTTTTACCTCTAGCGTGCCTGTGTCTGTGAATACACAGGATTGGTTAGATGGGAGACAGGTGAGGTAAGAAGGGCCAAATTGTTGGGATTCTGGCAGCAAGTGCGGGGAGGGCTTTAGCCTGTAATGGGGAGCCATGGAGGGTTCTTGAGCAGATAAAATGTGTGTTGTAAATTGTTTGAGGAATTAGTCTGGTATACAGCGGAGATGGAAGGGGAGAGGAGCAGAGATGGCATGGAGATGCTAAATGGTAGATTGGAAGGTCTTAACCAACACAGTAACAGCAGGAATGAAGAGGGTGGCAGAGGAAGCATCTGTTTTCAGACAGGGGTGTCTCCTCCGCCTGCAGCCCCTAGCTCCCCCTTTCCTGGCTGACTCCAAACTGTCCTCTACACGCCAGCTCTTCTTTCAGAAAGCCCCCTAACTACCACCTCCCTCCGCCAACCAGGAGCGGCGGGGCCACACCTCCATCACCCCCCTTACTCACTGAGCTGGAAGTATGGCCTGGTCTGTCCCCTCTCTGGACTGTGTGTCTCTCTCAAGGACAGTGAGCTTGATTTTTCAGTGTTATGTTGGGTGCCTAACCTGCAGATTATGTGTACTTATGGAACTAGAAAAGAGGGAAGAGGGGCGCCTGGGTGGCGCAGTCGGTTAAGCGTCCGACTTCAGCCAGGTCACGATCTCGCGGTCCGGGAGTTCGAGCCCCGCGTCGGGCTCTGGGCTGATGGCTCGGAGCCTGGAGCCTGTTTCCGATTCTGTGTCTCCCTCTCTCTCTCTGCCCCTCCCCCGTTCAAGCTCTGTCTCTCTCTGTCCCCAAAATAAATAAACGTTGAAAAAAAAAAAATTTAAAAAAATAAAAAAAAAAAAAGAGGGAAGAGTCTAAAACACTTTTTATGGGATGGCTGCCTGGCTCATACAAAAGAAATATCATCCATTGGAGAAGACGGGAGACATTACTCTAGTTAGCAGGAGATTCTAAGAACACACACCTCTTATCTCAGAGTCATGAGTTCAAGCCCCACATTGGGTGTGGAGCCTACTTTAAAAAAATAAAATAGGGGTGCCTGGGTGACTCAGTCAGTTAAGTGTCCGACTCTTGATATCAGCTCAGGTCATGATCTCACAGTCGTGGACCAAGCCCCACATGGGGCTCCATGCTGAGTGTGGAGCCTGCTTGGGACTCTCTCTCTCCCTCTCTCAGTGCCCTTCTCTCCTCGAAATAAATAAATAAACATTTTAAAAAATACAATAAAATCCTTTTTTCTGAGGGGGGAGAAACTTCATAGGTTCTAGTTTTTTTTTTTTTTAATTTTCTTTCTTTTTGTTTTGTTATATCTTTATTTTTCTAGACGTCATCTTAGCAAGTAAAAGCAGTACTGATGTATATGCAACATAGGGGTTAGGGTAGGATTCTCAACTTTTCAAAAACTATCATTCCCCAATGGAACTTTTTTTAGGTTATTTTTCTCCTAGTCGTCTTCCTCCCAGCTCCCCATGAATACAATCTTAATGCCACACACACACTCTGTGTATGCACTGTGGTCCTATGGAGGTGACAACCCATTGTAATATCTAAGATTTTTTTCACATACTCCCTCCCCCAATTAAAAAAAAATGGGGGGCACTTGAGTTGCTCAGTCAGTTAAGCTCTCGACTCTAGATTTCTGCTCAGGTCATGACCTCATGGTTTGCGAGTTCGAGCTCTGCATTGGGCTCCAACTGTCAGTGGAGAGCCCACCTCGGATTCTCTCTCTCCACCTCTCATGTGCTTTCAAAAATAAATAAATAAACTTAAAAAAATTGTCTCCCCTTTGGGGGCCATGTCATCCTCACTGAGAACACATGGTATAGGGTGATTGTAATGGTTTCTTTGGACTGTTCTAACAAATTGCCACAAACATGGCGGCTTAAGACAGCAGAAATCTATTGTCTGACTGTTCTGGAGCCCAGGGGTCCAAAATCAAGGTGTCAGCAGGGCTGTGCTCCCGCCAAGGCTCTAGGGGAGAATTCTTCTGTGGCTTCTTCTAGCTTCTGGTGGCTCCAGGCGCTTGCTGGCTTGTATTTGCATTACTCCAATCTCTGCCTTGAGTTCCCATGGACTCACTCCTCTGTCTTCCCCTCTTCTATCTGCGTCAAATTTCCTGTCTTTCTCTCAGAAGGACACCTGTCACTGGACTCAGGGCCCACCCTGATAATCCATAATCTCATCTCGAGATTCTTAACTTTTTCCAGAAAAGGCCATATTGACAGGTGCCAGGGTGAAGATATGAAAATGTCTTTTTGGGAAGCACCACTGAACCTGCTACAGTAAAATATTTTAGGTGGCAGAAGCAAGAAAGCTTTGTGGACACTTCACAACTCACAGTGCTGGTCTGGTGCGATTATTAAAGTTCTGATTTTATTGGGGGAAGCCAGGAGGATAGACTCCTCAGACTTTCCCCAGAAAAGACTTCTGCCCCCTTTCCTCTGGTGTGGCCCTTGGGCGCCCTCTAGTGGATCTTGTGGTAACAACGAAGTCTTAATTTTCCAAGGAAAAGAATCCGATTTTAAATGATTAGCTGTGAGAGCCGTAGAATACCAAATAAACCACAGCGGAAGGGACTTGGAGCTGTTACATTATAACCCAACACAACTTACTGTACACCCTCGGAGCACCGGTCCCAGGCAGAGGACACGGGCTGCGCTGTGGCTTTTGTACTGTTTTCTGCTTTTCAATTCGCAAAGGGCTCCATCACTTCAAAGGGCTGCCTTCAGTGCAGCGTCCTCCAGCCCTCTGTCTGGAGCACAGCCACCCCTCTGTGGGGCCTCCACAGCCCGTGAAAGCACCCACTGCTTTCCCTCCCCTAAGGGCGGCTTTCTAGTAGGGATTTCTCCTCCTTGGGTGGCAATTGGGAGAACAGAGCAGGGGGAACAGGGGAATCTTACTCCAAGTGAGTAAATCACACACTAATAAACCCTTTCAAGTACATCAGCATTTAAGCAAGTGTTCTCAAGAGCTGACTCTGGATCTTCATCATCTTTTACAATGTTATTTTTAAGTCCATCCACGAATTCCAACATTAACTGAATTGATTTGTGTGTCTGGCATCATGCCAAGCTCTGGGCACACATTGGTGAATACGAGGGAAATGGTGTCTGTCTTCCTTGGATTTACCAGCAGGGAGACCTAGAATGGACAACCTCTGCGAATAATCAATGATAAGAAGTGCTGTAAAGGGAAAATACGGGGGGATGCATAACAGGCATACCCAAATTAACTGGGGGATAGGCAAGGAATTGAACCAAGCCTGGTCTGAACGCTGCACAGGAACACACTCATCCACACTGGCTCTGTTAATTGTTTTCACCAGTTCAGCTGTTTCAGGAAAGTAGATGTGGGAGGTCTTGTGCTAAATTTGTAGACAAATCAGGTGGGAGCATCTACAATTACATTAGAAGCTCTTAAAAATTGGAATTGGGGAAAGAAGCTTTGGTTGTGAGAAGCTCTTGGAAGCCATTAAAATATTGGTTTTAAATTTATTTTGGGAGGCAGCGGGGGTCGGGGGGCAGAGAGAGAGGGAGAGAGAGAGAATCCCAAGCAGTCTTTGTGCTCTCAGCACAGAGCCGGACATAGGGCTTGAACTCATGAACCATGAGATCATGGCCTGAGCTGAAATCAAGAGCCGGAAACTCAACGGATGGAGTCATCCAGGTGCCATTTTTTAAAAATCACATTCATTTATTTTTGAGAGAGAGACAGAGCACAAGTGGGGGAGGGACAGAGAGAGAAGGAGACACAGAATCCAAAGCAGGATCCAGGCTCCAAGCTGTCAGCACAGAGCCAGACGCCGGGCTTGAACTCACAAACCGTGAGATCATGACCTGAGAGAAGTCAGATGCTTAACTGACTGAGCTACCCAGGCGCCCCTTGGAGGCCATTTTTAAATGCAGTCCTTGAGGATGGGCCTGATGTCTGATTTATCGTGTCCCCTTGTTTTCCCATAATTAATAGCAGGAGTTTTATACAGAGAAGTTATCTAGAAGCAGGTCAACTACTGGTATTTCCATAACAGACTATTTATTAAATTCAAAGGCTGCTGATGCCGCAAAGAACAAATGTGTGACTGTGGACGCCTGTCTCCAAGATGGCTGCCATCGTTTCCTTCCCTCTCTCTCCACCCAGCTGATTCTCCACTAGGAGGTGGCATCTTCTCCTCTGCACCACACCCGATAGATCTGGGCTGGCCTGGGTGACTCACTGACCCATAGGATGCAGTGGAAATGCTGTCTGGGACTTCCAAGGCCAGGTCCTAAGAAGCCTTACAGTTCCCCCGGGCTCTTGGGATGCTCGTGACCCTGAGACCCCCACACACGGAGCGGGTGAGGCCAGCCAGAGCCCAGCTGTTCTGGCCATCCTAGCCCAGGCACCAGGTGTGAGTGAAGGAGCAGTCTTGGATGTGCTGGCTCTGGAATATGTCAGACAGAAGCTATTCAAGCCACCCCAGCAGAAGCCCCAGACAGGTGGAACAGGCATGAGCCAACCTCCATGTGCTCTAGATGTTTTTTATGCCTTTACATTTGTAAAGCAGCAGTAGATGCCTGCAAACACTGCTTTAGCAACACATGTTTAAAATAGAACAGCATGTTAGCAGGAACCAGAACAAGGCTGAGGCGCACTGAAGAATGTTGTGCATCTTGTTGTTACTTTTTCCTGTCTCCCCACCCCCCACCCAGCAGCGTGTTCACATCTCCACTATACACCCCCCCATGCTGCACTGAGGAGACAGCATAGCACACTACTCAAGAGCTTGAATTTGATAGCTAAGACAGTCTCTCATAACTTACACTAGCTCAGCAGCCTTGAGCAAACTGCTTAGCCTGGACTTCAGTTTCCTCATCTGTTAAATGGGAATGATACAAATAGTAGGAACATCGTGGAGTATTTGAGATTAATAATGTATGTAAAGCACTCAGGGCCTGTTATGTATTCACATTTTGTGGTCAGTTAATCATATGGTGATTGGGAGTGATCCCCAGAGCACAAGAGCCTGATCTTACTGTTTTTTTGTAAGTTTGTTTATTCATTGAGAGAGAAAGAGACAGGCAGAGAAAAAGGGAGAGAAATCCCAAGTAGGCTCTGCGTTGTCAGCGCAGAGCCTGACACAGAGCTTGATCCCACGACCATGAGATCATGACCTGAGCCTAAATCAAGAGTCGTCAAACAACTGAGCCACCCAGGTGCCCCTTCTCTTACTCATCTTTAAATTCAATGTACATTTCAGTGCCTGAAATAGTGGTTAATAAAGGGTGTTGCATGAATGACAAAACGAAATCCTATGTTATAAACTTTGAGATTGATCTTTTTTTAATAAATTTTGTTAATGTTTGTTTATTTTTGAGAGAGAGAGAGAGAGAGTGCTAGCGGGGAGGGAAGACTGATCTTTTTAACATAAAGGATAACTTTGCCCATAAATTCTCTGGAGCCAAACCCTTTAGGTCAGTGAAATATGTCATTTCTACTGAAAAGTCCTGTAAGAGCTGGGTGTCAGTGGAAAAATAAGTCAATTCAATTACTTTTGGCATTTAAGACCTCAAAAGGCTGGATGGGACCTTAGGGACCATCCCTGGCGCCCCCTCTCACGGTGCATATGTAAAGTGAGTGGCTTGCCCCAGGCCACCCACTCGCTGTGGACGCAAGAGCTCCCTGTAGTCTCCTTCCCCCTTATGCTGGTGATGGTGACGGCATCCTTACCCTCTTCCCTGGCATTTCAGGGCCATTCAGTGCGGTCAGGACTGATCACTAATCTCTTCTTTGAAGGGATTGGGCACCTGGGGAGACCCAATGGGAGAACCTGTCAGGAATGCAAGGCCCCACCTGCAGGCCATGCAGGTTGTGTGGGGAACCCTTCCTTTCTGCATCTGTCCCCACTCATCATCATGACTTGCACCAGAACAATGACTCACAAGTAAGAAGTCCCTTTATTAGTCATAGTAATAAGTCTTCTGGGATGCAACTTAATTTTTCTGTAATTAAGATTGGGGTTTCATCCTAGCTCTTAGGCCTTCCTTCTATTGTTTCACTGCTTTACGGCATAAATGTCCCGTTTCTAACCTGCTTTCCTGTGTCTGTGAGACCTACTAGATTCATCTTCGGTTTAGCAAACCTGAGGACACAAAGCATCAGGTAAATTGGTTATGTAGTTTTAATTGCTTTTACGTTTCAAATGAGTGAGGAGATACACATACCAATTAAACAAACTTAAGGCTTCTCCAATTACTTTTTTTCCCCTTTGCCTTTGAAATACTAGAGGCTATGGCTCACTGCTCCAGTGTAGACAGTTCCACTTACCACACTTATTCCATCGAGTGTCAAAATAGGGACCGTAGACAAACAGTGCACTGTTTTCACCTCTGTGTTCTGGCAGCAAACTTCTGGGCATCATCTAAGATGTCACCAAAGAACATTTTCCAAATAGTATGGAAAAGAAAATAACATATTTGTATAGGTTGGAAAAATTCAAGTAAATTCTTTATGAAGACCTAAGGGAAGCGAGGGGCTGGGTGATTCCCTGACCTCCCCTCCCTCTCTTCCCTTGCACAAGCAGGATTAGTTTCAAAAGATTTCATTTAGAACAAAAAAACTAATGAATGAAATTTTTCTAAGGAAAAAAGATTACAGGCAAGGGCATGGGAGGCAAGTGGGGAAACCCAGATGTGCCGACTCTGAAACCCACACCTGTGCTGTCAGATCTTGAAATAAATCTGCTTCCAAGAATGGAAGTTTCTGTTGTTCACATTTAAATCTTGAATCATGCAAAACATCAATGACGGCTTTATGTTCAAAGTTAAGAATCCTTATTTAGGATACGTGAACTTCATACCTAGCACTTACTTCTGAGACATTCTTTTCAATCCTGTCAGGCTAATTAACAGAGTTCTATTGAGAGGTAGGAAGAAGGCAAAGGGAAAATGCATTCAGCAGCAACAGAAGAAATTTATACGAATGTTCTGAAGTCAAGTAACTGGCCACATCCCACTCACATTATATGAGAAAAATGTGGGGTTTTAAGAGTTTAATACACAATTCAGCATTAACACTAGATCATGTTTAAAAAATTAATCCAGACGCCCCCCCCCCCCAAATATGTGGACACTAGGAAGATCAAGAGTTTTGCTCAAAATGTAATACTAACAGTAAGTTATAAGGTTGGTAGAATTTTCAGGATTCAATCATAAGGTTAACCCGATGACTTTCCAAGTAGTGGCAGAAATGACGCAGGAAGAAAAATAGGAAACCCGTAACACCACAGCACCTCCTTTTGAACGGACAGATTCTAAGCCTCTTTGTTACTTGCCTAAAAATATCCAAAAAGTAAAAAAAATCATGTTTTTTTGAGTTTCTACTAAAGAAGTTGCTTCTAATTATTTACTTGCATATATTCATGTATATGCTGTTACATAGTATTGGCAAATGTCAGGGCTAGTATAACCAATGAAAATTAGTATAGTATCATAAAGGAAGTTAAAGGAGCGAGGCTGTTTTCACCCAGTTGCAGACCAAGGACCCATTTTAACGACTTGTGAGAGAGACTAAGCACTAAATAAGCATCACCCCCAAGTTGCATGGTCAAACCCCTGATGTTACAGCTCTGACGTCCAACATCCCCACGTTAATTATAGCCAAGGTCAGTCAAGGTCATGTGGGGTGGCTGATTGCATTCCCAGAAGCAAAATTTGAGATCCAATTTCTCACTTGCCACAATTTGCATCATCCAGACATTTCATCCAAGGATCCGATGCCCCTAAACTGGTACATTTTGGCTCAATTTACTGTTTGAGTTGGCTGCTACAAAATTAGGGCCAGATTTGCATAGTTCATTTCTAACATGCATTTTGGGTACCAAGTGACTCCTCTTTACTTCCTCTTTACTCAGATCACCTTAATCTATGTAAATTTTATCATTGTGTGAGGCTCTGTAAGCTCTCAAAAACTTTCTGGGACAGGGCAATGCATAAAATACACTTTAGATACATTTTACTATGTATCACAGGCTGGTTCAGGTCAAAGATCTCAGAGATTTAAAAAGTGGTAATGGAGGGGGCACCTGTGTCAGTAGAGCATGTGACTCTTGATCTCAGGGTAGTGAGTTCAAGCCCCATGATGGGAGTAGAGGTTACTTAAAAAGTGGTAATAGGGCAAAATAGGTAAAACTTCCAGTTATAAATAAGTCATGAGGATGTAACCTCCAGCATAGGGGACATAGCCAATAACACTGTAATAATTTCATATAATGCCAGATGGTAACTAGACGTATGGTGGCGATTTTATAATGTAAAAAAAAAAAAAAAAAAAAAAAAGTAACATTTCTTAACATATTCATATTGTCCCTAGGGCAAAATTCAGCTTTTAAAAATCTGAATTTAGGGAGTTAAAAGTAAATGAAAGATGGATTCAAACTACTCCAAATCAATGTTCCCAGAAGCTTCTAAAATTCCAGAAAGGGCCATTAAAAACTGAATCATTCAGGTTAAAAAAACCCAAAAAACAAAGAGTCTGACTGGAAAGGTGGTCATGGCACATTATAGCATACAGGATAACCAGAGGTGGAGTCTTTATTTCACAAGTTTCAAGATACAGTACAAAACGAATCTGTACATCTCTCTATTAACAGGATTTGTTTACACAATTATATTACACTTCACCAGCCTTTATACCGTATTTAATTAAATACAAAATAAATTTACAAAAAAGTCTACCATGGTGTTCCTTCCAATGCCAGCTTATGGTCTTTTTAAGCTTCTCCTAAGTATTGACAGTGGTTATACCTTGATCGAATCGACACTATGATTTTTTTTTTTTTAAATCAAAGAGACTAGTGTCAGTGTGTTTGTCATTGCAAACAGGAAAAACAGTGCGTGTAAAGAGGACTGCCTGCACGTAGCCAAGACATCCTTCCCATGCACACAAAATCAGAGTTTTGCTGGTGCAAACAGTCATTTTAAAACACAGATCATTTTTACTTGGGGTATTTTAGGTTTTCTTGAACTACCTAGCGGCAGGAGAAATTTAGCTGCTTTTCAATGACTGCCACACATTTAAAAATCAGGTAGTGCCTCAGACAGTGTGGTGTTCAAAAATTTTCCATTTTCATTTATAGTGGAGGACAATGACTGAGGAAAAAGATTTTCATGAAAATCGTTTTCTTTTGCTTTATTTCTTGCATTCTCCTAGTCATAATGTGGTGCAACACGTATTAAACTCACTTCCAGAACAAATACTGGCTGTCCTCGGGGCAAAAGTAGCCCATTCTGCTCTTCTTGGCAGGTGAAGGGGCTGTTTATCTGACACTGTTTTGAAATGTGCATGTGAAATGTTAGTCCAAACCTCTGTGAGGGAAGTTTTTTTGCAGACGGGGCTAGACAGTAATACACATGCTACACACATGAAGAACTGTGGTCTCCATTTACAGGCTTGCATGCATACTTCCAAAACACCGGTTTGAAGAACAAATGTGAGCAGCAAAGAAAAGAGGGAAAAACGAAGCAAGAAAAAAAAAAACCCTATACAAAATACTTAAGTTTCCCGGAGGCAACAGCAGCTCCTTAAATAAAGCATCAGATCATGGTCAGATCATGGTAGAGTTTCTACAACTTTCCAATGGTACAGAGACAGAACAGCTTAGCAGTAAAACTTTCACAAATTAACCTTATATGCACAAGGGTAACAAATCCTCAAGAGTATCAAGATAAACGATTCCCAAGTTAATCTCATTTCAGTGCTAAATAATGAATTTTGAAAAAAAAAAGGGGGGGGGGTTACTTTTTCTGTGACACTGAATATTAACCAAAAATAAGATAAGCCTTACTCAGAGAACAGAAACAAAAAAATTCAACCACAGAAAGAAACAAAACAAAACAACCCCAAACACCAATGCTACCTCTGTGACATAAAAAAGAAGAAGAATGGTCTCAAAACTCTGGAACAGTTGGCTAACCACAAAGCACACGCACAGGAGAATATAAGCTAAGTGGAGTACTACTGTCGTCACCTTTGATGGCAGGAAGACAGGCTATTAAAGGGGTCAGGAGACAGGCTACCATGGAGAAATGAAGCTGTGCTCAATCTGCTAACTCTAAGTTCTAACATTAAAACTCCTGAATTCTGGAGTTAGTTTAATGTCACTGACATTAACTAGCTTTAGTTACTGTCATTTTATTCAAATGGATGCCATTTGATTAGGTAAGTATTGAGCATTATTTTAGGAGAAACACCAAACCCAGTTCCTACTTGCCTAGGTATTATGTCCCGTGAACAGAAAAGAAAAAGGGAGCAGAGTATTTTGAGACAGTCGTAAGGACTGAAGTCACAAAGCCATCTAGGAACTAAGTTATTTTAAATAGACCGTTCAAATTTCCAGTAGCAAGTGACTCAAGGGTTTGTCAGGACGGGGGGAAAAGGCCAAGAAAAGGGTTAGAATATTAGTAATAAAAAGGAAATGGCAAGTAGTTGTAAACTAACAGGAAGTTTGTTATTGCATGAAGAACAAGACTGCGCTTTCCCATCTGGCTTTATTTAGGTAGTGCACACTGTTTTATGAAATGTCTTCTCAGAGTGCTAATGGAGGGAAGTAAAGCTAGAAATAAAAATACTGCTAAAGGAGAAATCAGGTGGGTGGTAGAGGAAACAAATGGTTGTTTACTCATCTTAGAGGGGTTTTTAAGCATTTAAATAAATTACAACAGTTCTTTCAAAAAGAAATGTGGCTGCTACCGTGAATTACAGTTTTGAAGGGTGAGAAGACGCAGTGGTGAAGACACCAACATATTGTACCAACTGCACTCAGATCTCTCTCTCTCTGTGTAAGAGATCAAAGAAGTCTTAATATTTAAGAGCTGCCCAAAGCAAGGGGATGTTTTTGAGGGTGGCATTTCCTACCTTTCAGATATGCATTTATACATATGGTTCCCTCTGTGGCCACCTCTTCAAATCTGGAAGCAACTATGTGGGTGTAAAATTTGCTTACCAGGTTTCTCAGAATACTCTAAACACACACGAAAAGCATACAACTTCACATTTAAAGCCTTCGTGTTCATTACAGACTACTTAAATCTAGTTCTAAATACAATCCCAACTTCAAAACCCAAAGTCTTACAACTCTACAGGTAATAAATTCTTCAAGTTTTCTGGCAGATGAGGGACTACGGAAAGAGTATAAAGGTTAATATAAACAGACTGAGGTCAGTAGGCATAGAAAGCCTGCTCAGATACTAATGTAGTCTCAGACTAGACATAGGCTGGTGAATACCACCATCTGATAGTAAAAAGAAATACAAATTCGGTTTAAATTTCTTCATTTGTATGGTATGTGAAATCCTCGGTTTTCTTTGTTGTTGTGTTTCACGCTATTTAACCAGACTCTGAAGTATAATGGCCTTGATTTTCCTAACGTCAACAGCGGGAGGGTGGTGAATAGGACAGCTAACAAAGTGGTTGACTTTCTACTGTAATATAAAACTGCAGAAGTAAAAATCTACCTGAACAGTATAAACAGGCTTTGGCTTTCCTCAACCACTGAGTTTAATACATCTTAGATTCTCAGAGTTTTAACTTTATAATGGTAGTCACTGTATGCCACATCTTGGCAATAATATTTCAAATTTAAAGAATTCAGGAGGGTGCAAACTGTTCTTTTGCAATAAAAAAATGCAAAGTAAAATAAACCCTGGGAACAAATGCTTCGTCTTTCGGGAAAGTGTGTCTATCATTTTGGTACCCCACCCAGAGTTCTTTAGCATTGTTCTAATTTCTCCCACTTAGTCCATCCTCTGGCTTCCGGATCAAGGCTCTGTATACTCAAAACAAACAAGCAAATTACATCGAGTAGGTGGGGCAAATTCACATGTTAGCTCAAGGAGTCAGTTCACAATGTTTCATCTATTCCATTCCAGAGAAGTGAAGTTCACGTAAAACTCTTTAACAGGACTTTCAGTCTTTGAAGGACACAAGTACGGTATCAAGTGTGACAATCATCAGTAAGAAGAAACCTCCCAGCCTTCCCTTTTAAAATAATATGTTGAATACGTATACTTGCACGTGGATTGGTAAAAGTTTCTCAGTTATTGCAGTTCTGAAACACTTTGAAGACTTTTTTTTTTTTTTTTTTTACTTAAAAGGCAAGTTCTATTTTCAGACTTTCAAACATGTTAAGGTTAAACTTGCAACTAACTGGTTTTTCCTTTTTACAGTGATCAGTTTTTAGTGTTGATGCACAAGACCTTAAAGGTGGTTGATACAAGAACTTATGCACATTGAGAGAATGACCAAAAGGACCCAAGAAAGACAGCTGGGTACAGCAGACATTGCGTCTCACATGTTTCCAGGAAAAAAAAATGGGGGGGTGGGAGGGGGAAAGCCACTGAGAGTTGTTACTCCATACGGCACTGAAACAAACATTCAACTCAGTTTAGGTAAGAGTTACTTATCCCTGAAAATAAAGGCATCAGATTCTAAGCAGCTTTAGGAATTCAATGTTTCCTTGTGCCTCTTCCAGGAGGTGACCACTGATCCGAAGTCCTAAATCAAATGTAAGTGTTCTCAGCAAACAATTTCCGTGGTTGTCACTGATCAAGGCTGGACACGGTGGCTGTTACTGTGGTGGCTGCTGCTCTGGTGGCCCCTCCTGCTGCGGTGGCACTGGCCGTGGCCCTGGGGGCCTGGGTAGAGGCATGTCCTGGTGCTGCCTCTGCCGGTAAGCTATAACTGTTCCCAACAGCAAAGCGATGATGGTCATGAGGTAAAGGTCCCACTCAGGCCCCAAAAGCTGGTCCATGTCAAGCTGGGTGAACAGATCTCGAATCTTAATGAGAATAATATAAAAATCATTACGATCACTGAAATGTCAGAGAAGGAAGCAGGAAAAAGTTGTATCACAAATCAGAGACGAATACAGAACTTATTAAAATAATTGGTTTTAGGAATGTTTTGCAATGGCTTAAATAAAAAGGCTTTAAGAATTCAAAAAATAATGTGTCTCAGGAACTGAGTTATTATTTCATGACAGTAGATGATACAGAATGTCTAGCCGGGTTCCTTTCCTTTCCATCGGTAATCGAATACATGCATTTCCAACCACTTTTCACAGAAAAGATTTGCAAGGAATACTGGGGACAATGGAAGGCCATGGGGAGGCAATCAGTCTCTCAGCACTTGTCACCTATCTGTAGTGATGGCAGCCCTGTTCTCATGACAGCAGGGTTATTTCACTTCCTCCCTCATCTAGCTGGAGATGGCAGCAATTCAAGCGTTTAATAGCTGAATGACTAATGCTTTTCAACTAGGATTTCACTAAATATTTAACACTTTTGAACTTGAACTTTAAAGTTATGTTCTTAGTCCATAATACTTTGTTTAGGTGTCACTTAAGAGAAGTTACTCCTGAAATTTCCTGACTGCTACTTACCTACAAAGGAAGTAAACATGCGGTATAATCCTTTATATTTAACGAAAATTATATTTAAAAGGTCCCCATAATATAGATTTGTAGATGCAGGTGCGAAATTTTCCTCGAAAAAGATTCTAAGAAACTATTAACTGTGTTTCCTGGGGTGGGACCTGTGATAGGGGATTTTTGTCTTTTCTGCACTGGCTTTCTCACCATCAATACTTGGTAACTCTTTTCTTTTGGTTGGAATATCTAGGTGGTAGGCTTATGGAGCATTTATTGTCTTCTTTATACTTCTGTATTAAAAAAACAACAAAGATAGGACACACTTAGTATGGTATAAGGCGTGACTAAGTCCTAGTCTGTAACTAACAGTTCTTAGTCTTACAAACTGTGAGAGACAAGGGTCTGAAATAGCCACGAGAGAAAAACAGCAGGCTGCCACACTGTTAGCTTTTCAGTGAAAGGAACAAAGACTGTTTCCACTTAGTGGAAGGTACGGCACGTCTGGCTCAGGCCACCAAGCAGTTCTAAAGGTGCCATTACAAGTGTGTAAGCAACCAGGAGGACGGAGTCCAACACCTCCAGTCCTTCGGAGCCCTATGCGGGGAGGACCTCAGTACACGAGACAGGGCTGCGAAAAGGAACATCACCCTTTCCACCTGTATCACACAGGAGGAAAAGCCCTTTCTGGAATCTAATGTGAAACGGTGTATCAACCTGTTCTGAAAGATGTTAATGAAAGACTGAAACATCATCCTGTTCTGGTCTGGAGTAAATTCAAGTTTTGTAGCCCTTGTTTCTGCACACATTTCAGGACTTTCGGAGTTAAATCCTGTTCCAGTTAATCCATTATAAGGAAGTACAGTTAACAAAATGTAAAACTGGAGAACCCAAGAGCACCTACACAGAAATACTGGTAAATAAGGTCAGCAGTTTTGAAAGGAATGGGGAACCCACCTCTCGTCTAGGTTCCACCATGAGCTTATTTAAAGTAGTTCAAGGTATTTTTAGAGAACAAAGTTCGAGACATGTTTTTAACATGTTTCTTGCTAATAGCACAATCTGAAGTACAACAGCCTGGGCAAGTTCTCAGGTTCTCCTTCTCCCTTTTGAAGGGTCTGGTCTGAGTCACTGCCAGGCAGTCACCTGATTTAATGTTTACTGAATTTAGTTAACCACTCCTTCAAATCGCCAAGGGTTGGTCTCGGTTTTCTCTGAGCCAGAAAACACCTGCATCAGTGGAAACTGCTTTAGCACCTGGAGCTACTGTCAAATCGTTCCTGAAAACATGCTGCTCTGTGGCTATGTTCACCCCGCAGCTGATGCGATCTCCTGGTCCTTCATCTGGGGCAGAAGGGAAAGCACCAGACCCCTGAAGGACACTCCTCCCTTCTCCCTGAACTTTTCCAATAAAAACTTCTGGACTGAGCAGCTTATATCACTTATATTTTAATTAAAAGAGGCACGGAACACTTACGTTTGTCTCCCGGATGTACTGCAAGAAATACACCACAGCCAGTTTGCATAGTGCTAGGAAGACTGGTACCTGTGCGTCTGGGCTGGCTTCGGCCGCCATGTCATAAAAACGTTTTGCAAGGTGAATATCCTACAATACAGGAAATAAACCAAAATTCATCTCTTGGTACAATAAGTCAAATAATATTATTTAGTTTATATAGTCATATTATATCAGTTTGTGCATTCAGAGCATTGACTTTACCTTTCAAGTTTTCATTTTGAAATTTCCCTTATCCTAAAAGGATAAATCCCACCTTTAATTGGGTAATATTTCTTTAATCATCTAATGGCTTAATTTTGAAAAATCTAACTGAACAATGTTAAGGTTTAACTCCTGCTCCTCCTGTCTGACATCCTACTTGCTGTGTATGCATAACACTGTCACTCTGAAGACTCCCGGGGGCAACCTAGAAGTCTCAAGTTCTGGGTCAAGTTAAGTAAGTTTCTTAAAACTTCAGTCAGTGTAAGCAATTCAGGTTTCAGTTTGGAGCAGTGATCCTCAAACTGGTAATATGCTCAAGATGTTTCAAATGGTACTTGCATGGATAGTGTTAAGGGACCTGCATGCTGGGTTTCCTGCCTTAGACATATTTCCGTAAGGAGTGAAACGAGTCATTATGAATCCGGGCCCAGACCGAGTGCTCTGCATTCAGATAAATGTTGAATGGCATGGGGAGACACAGTGAAATTTTCATTTAACAACGTCCCTTTCTCCATGCCCTGACTACTGTCAAAGGATACCAAACTCCAAGGCAAGAATTCCATGAGATATGGGAAAGAAAGGCTAAACATTAAAAAGGACCTTCCCACATAGTTCAATGTAAGCAGTTACTGTCAGCTCTTCCCTATACTGTCCCTAGGGGGTGTCGTTAGTGAAGAAGGGCACCTTCCAACCAACAACAGTACTGGTAGAGTCAGTGTCTTTGGTTCAAAAAAAAAAAAAAAAAAGGTAACAAGTTTTTTTTTCTGGACTGCCACATTCTTCAAGATCATGGATCAAACTTTATGTGACAACATAGACTTTTGTGTGGATGATTCAAAGGGGTAACTAAATTTTATCAATCACATCCTGAATTATTTACTCTGTGTAACACCAATCCTCATTTAATCCTTAATATTTTTCTAGCTGTACTACATGCTGGATTGATAGTTTTTAGTAGTATATAAGTTTCCTTCTTTTAAAATTGGGAAAAAATAAGAAAAGATGATCATGGATAATCATGGAATGAAACTAATGGAGTCATTTTTTTTTTACACATGATTAATTATTCCTAAAAGCTGCATCCCTGAGTTCTGTCCTCCCCATTCTTATCGTCTTTATTGACAAGAATTTATATAAGCTACATATAACATTATATTGCAAATTACGAGAATGCACACTAATTAATTTTCTTGGTTTCTAATCTATTATAAAAGCAGACTGTCAGAGTTCTATCACTTTAATTTTTATTGCTTTCAGTAAATTATTATAAAGTGTATCCCAAAACAACCACAACTATGTGTAATCTTTATTAGTCATCAAACACACATTAATTTTATTTGAATTAAAAAAAATGAAGTCAGTCTTGCTGATGGAGGCAAAGTCTGACCTAGCTGAGTGGTCTGCCAATTAAGAGAGGCTCTGGTAGCTTGGTCAACATGGCAGAGATCTTCCACAAACTGAATGTACTCCATCTGCAGTTCCAGAGTCTTGATAAAACTATATTCAAGTATCTAATAGTAACATAAATGTAAAATATGAAAAATTTCATATTGGGATTAAAATACATATTCAAATGTGGTAAAATAAAAGGCACTTTGACAAAAAATGGTGCATTAGCAAAATGAAAATGAGTAACTTGCCCTTAAGCACATTAGGTCAACAAAGTGTCTCTAAGTGATGAAGAGGAATATAATTAGTTATCTGAGAAACCTAGGTAAAGCCTTTCAGCATTCTCCACAGAAACTAGAAAATGAATGACTCCAGTGACAAGGGAATAAATAAATGTATCCTTTCCAAGTCTCCAGTTTCCAACAAGATTGAAGAGGGACCTAACCAAAGTGTCAGTGACAGATCACTCTGATTTTTGGCATATGTTATAGACTAAATGTGTCCCATCCTCCTGCTAAATTTCTATGTGGAAACTCTATTCTCCCTCATGTGATGGTTGGGATTAGGAAGTGAGGTCTTTGAGAGGTTATTGGATTAGATGAGGTTAAAGGGGTAGAGCTTTCATGAATGAGATGAGCATCCTTAAAGAATCCCTAAGTACTTGCTGCTTCTCTCCTGCTCGTTGCTCAGATGAGGACAAAAGCCAGAGGACAGTGTCTCTGACCAGGAAACAGGGCCTCCTCGCCAGACACCAAACCTGCTGCCACCCTGAACTTCAACTTCTCAGCCTCCAGAAGTGTGAGAAATTCTATTATTTAAGCCACCCTATGGTATTCTGTGTAGCAGCCTGAAGGAAAACAGCAAGCAACTCGAAAGCAGTTTAAAGAACTAAGTGACCTTGCTATAACAAAATTCTCCCCAATTCCCATATACTTGTTTATGTGAACAAGGTTCCAGCCATACATTTATAAAATAAGGGGTGCCTGGATGGCTCAGTTGATTAAGTGTCCAACTCTTGAGATCGAGCCCTGTGTTGGGCTTTGTGCTGATGGCATGGAGCCTGCTTGGGGTTCTCTCTCTCTGCCCCTACCCCATTCACACTCTCTCACACTCTCAAAATAAACTTTAAGGGGCGCCTGGGTGGCGCAGTCGGTTAAGCGTCCGACTTCAGCCAGGTCACGATCTCGCGGTCCGTGAGTTCAAGCCCCGCGTCAGGCTCTGGGCTGATGGCTCAGAGCCTGGAGCCTGTTTCCGATTCTGTGTCTCCCTCTCTCTCTGCCCCTCCCCCGTTCATGCTCTGTTTCTCTCTGTCCCAAAAATAAATAAACGTTGAAAAAAAAAAAAAAAAACAAAAAAACTTTAAAAAAAAAAAAGGAAATTAATGCTAAATTTACTCAATGATACTTAAACTAATTTTTAAAAGATGCTCCATTCAACTCATTAAAAAATGCATTTTTAATAATTATCACAGAAAGTAAAATTTTAGTGAAATTCATAGTATTATGTTGATTTGTTCAATATTGTATTGATAATTAACCAACTATGGCTAGTATCTTATGAATTTTTCTTAACACTTAGAGCCTATAATCATAGGAAATAAAATTCAAAATTTGAATTTACATACTTTGTTTCAGGTAAGTATGATTGATCAGTAAAATATCTAAGCATTAAAAACATTACATTTACATGCAAATCTATGAAAACAATGACTTGAAAATATAAATTCAGGAAGAAAAGGAAAAGACACAATTTTCATTTAATAAATTTGCTGTGTTTTTAAAAAAAATTAATGATGAGGGTATCAACATTTTGGTATTTGGAGTAACTTAGTCATTTTATTTAAAAAAAAAAGGGTTGATGCTTAAAATAGGTAGAACTCAGACCTGAAGCTTATGATGAAAAATTTTAAATGTCAAATTAAATACGTGCAGGAGAGGGGTGCCTGGGTGGCTCAGTTGGTTGAGTGTCCTACTCTTGATTTTGGTTCAGATCATGATCCCAGGGTCATGGGATCGAGCCCTGTGTTGGTCTCCACACTCAGTGTGGAGCCTGCTTGGGATTCTCTCTCTCTCTCTCTCTGCCCCTCTACCCCTGTTTGAGCTCACCCTAATTTAAAAACAAAAAAATAAATAAAATAAATAAAAATGTGCAAGACAAAACACAGTTGTTCAAAATTCTCTTAAGGGCATATAGGCAAAAAGTTAAGACCATGGCTCTAAAGAATGTTAGACTCCATTAGGAAGGTATAAGAGTCAGAAATACGTTTGTCAGTAGCAAACATCTTACTTCATTTCAAAATACTTTACAAAGAACAGAATTTGGCTGAAGATGGACAGATAGTTTCTCAAACAAGGAGTTGCTGATCGAAGCAGCACCATATTTCCATTTCCACGACTCTGCTTTTGGCTTATCGTACATAAAGCAGTGTGCATGTGACAGCAACATGCGTATGTCTGACGACGGGAGAGGTGCAAGGGTGGGCTTCTGAAATATTACAAAACTGCCTCATAACTTAGTACCTAAAATCGGAGCACATTCCGAAAGAAAGCCTATTTTCCAGAAATAAATGCAGACGTTTCCCCCAAATCACAATTACATCATTCTAACATTTGTTTTGAAGCCAGCCTCACCTGTTTAATGCCCAGTCCTTTCTCGTGCATATACCCCAGATTAAACATGGCTTGTGCGCTGTGTTGCTGCTCGGATGCCAGACGATAATGAATGAACGCAGTCTCGTAGTCTACGTCAGTGCCAAATCCATAGAAATGATAGTCTCCAAGCTTAATTCTAGCCACTGTATAGCCTTAAACAAGAATTAAATGCAAAACTGCCAGTAAATAAAGTGCGTTTAAAACGGACCAAATTGTTGTTTCTCCTCCTGTTAACATGCTTACATAAAACACAATTTTAATTGGTAGTATGTAAACTTCATAACAAATCCTTCAGCCAAGCTATAAACCCAATAAAGATTGAAACTAGAGGTATTGCTCTTCTGAAGCAGGTTCCGCAACAGGGAGAGGTATAACAAGGTGGGTGGTACTCCCCATGTCACAACAGTACTCTTCAAATGAGCATGTTCTAGTCTATCATGCCATTTATACTTTCTTTTCCTTTTTTTTTTTTTTTAATTTAAATTCTAGTTAGTTAACATACAGTACAATGTTGGTTTCAGGAGTAGAATTCAGTGATTCATCATATACAACACCCAGTGCTCATCATAACAAATGCCCTCCTTAATGCCCATCACCCATCTAGCCCATCTCCCACCTACCTGCCTCCATCAACCCTCAGTTTGTTCTCTATCGCCAAGAGTCTCTTGTGGCTTGTTTCCTTCTCTTCTCTTTGTCCCCCTCTTCCCATAAATTCATCTGTTTTATTTCTTAAATTCCACATACGAGTGAAATCATATGGTATTTATCTTTCTCTGGTTGGCTTATTTTGCTTAGCTTAATACATTCTAGCTCCATCTATGTCACTGCAAATGGCCAGATTTCATTCTTTTTGATGGCTGAGTAATATTCTGCCATTTACATTTTAAAGTAGTTCAACTGGACCATTGTTTAGGTTTGAAGAAGGGATAGCCAGGCACTGCTGAGAGGAGTACGTGTGAGAATAAAATAGTCAAACAAAAAAAGATGGGGAAAGGTTAAAATCTTTTTGGGTTTTAGACTAATATTTTATTATATATTCCATGTGATTCTCATTTTATGCAATATAACCGGCTTCAAACAAAAAATCAAAGAGTAAACCATAACGTGATATAAATGACCAATCACAATTCAATAATTTAGAAACCCTGTGACTAGAACTTCCGTTTTAAGAATAGATAAATCACGATGCAACTTAAGCAACAGTTAGTATGTTGATGAATGACATTATTTAGTTTTTACGGGAGATTCAAAAACAAAACAAAAACAGTACAGAAAGATCCCTGGGTGAAACTCTTGCCCTAGAATGAGTGGGCTACTCACCTTGGGAGGCAGCCCTGTTCCAGTGCAGCAAAGCTCTGGGGTAAGTTTCATTCTCACCTACAATGGTTGCTTCTCCTACAGGGAAGATGAAATAAATACAACTTAGGCATTTAAGGAAAGGCACTAGACTTTTAGGCTTCATTTACAAGCTAGGGTGGATATGTGGAGCATAACTGGGATATAACAAGTATTAAATGACCAAAGTATTGTATTGAAATTAAACAAGTATTAGAAGGAAATACCGAGTTCAAAAGAATCACTGTAAGCAGGACAACACTACTTTCTGCAATGTGTTTTATCCACAGAACTAATCGGACAGTAACCATGGAGCCACTTCTAGGGATCTACAGACCACTGGAAAAATGAGGTTCTTCTATCTGCTGTATTTTGAAAAATGTGTTTACTGAAAGCAGTTAATTTTGTGAAGAATGGCAAATTGATTTCTACATCAATGCTAATTGCAAAACTAACTTTGATGGCTTAGGGAGCTGAGGTAAAGTACTCCAGCACGTGCATTGTTAAGGTCTACTTACAACAATAAAGAAGTTTCTTTGTGGCTTTTCTCTTTAAAACAAAAACGAGCTACCTGATGTGAGCCTTCACAGTCTAAACCCAAGGCAGAATGAAAGTGAACCTTACTCTGATCGAGAATGAAGGCTGCGTTGCTCTGTGCCACTTCATAGCCTTGTTCAGCCAGCAGGAGGTACTGGATCACCGCGGCGTTGTAGTCGCCATCTTTATAGCTGTTATAGGCAGTCATTAGCCTCTCTGACCACCGGCCTCGTTCACACACATTCTTAAACAACTGTGAGAACAGGAAAAAAAAAAAAAAAAAAAAAAAACCCAGTAACAAAACAAGTAACATATGCCAGAATATCATTTTTGCACTTTGGCTACAACTGATTATTAAGCTACCTCTTTGAATCTCTGGCAACTTTATTAAATATATATAAAAGTCTGGGATATTTACTTGAAGCTTTCAATTAGTCTTTAGAGCAGGTTTATAAAAATAATAGTAAACAATTATATACCATTACCCCCACCAGGCACTGTTCTTGTGCTTTATGTACAGTACGTACAGAAACTCCCTTACAGCTCCCACGAGGTTCATGGGGGACACTCTATGAAATAAGTCTTATTAATAGGCCAATTTTACAACCGAGGGAACTGAAACACAGAGAGGTTTAGAAACTGTGCTAAGCATTTAGCAAATGCCACTCTGCAGTGCCAGTTATGAGAGAGCTAAAGAGGAAAAGTTCCATTTAGAAGACATCAGCATTGCCTTTTGCAACATTCATTCGACACAGACCTCGTGGTGCTCAGATACTGTCTAGGAGGTGCTAGAGAGACTGCAGACAACACCCACTGTCCTTCAAACGTACAAATGAAACAAATGAAACAAATAAGCATGAGGGTGACACACAGGCCCTCAGTGTCTTCCCTCAGTGTATCCAAGCTATTAGGTCGAATCTCTTTCTACTGTAGAAGAAATCATGCAAAGAAAACGAGAATTAAAACGACAGACTTTCCTCCTGGGAAAATGAAGTTCCTGTGTACGAGCTGGTAGAACAGCCCTTACCTCCACTGCCGTGTGACACGATCGCATCACACCTGTGCCGCTGGCATGCATCTGTGCTAGGTTATAGAAAGCCAAGATGTGGCCTCCCTGAGAAGCTAAGTTAAAATACTTCAAGGCCTGTTTATAATCCCTCTTGACGCCAATGCCATCTGTAAGGAAAATCACATGAAAGGTCAGAAATAGTTTTAAATAAGATTTAACTGAAGCATGAGAGCAGCCTTATATAATGAGTAAAATCAAATGAAACTCAGAATTCTTACTCAGGAAAGATGGGAACCTTAACAATACAGATTTGTATATTAATACAGATGAACCTAATTTACCATGAAAAACAAGATGCACAAATTACTGAAATGGGAGAACATTAATCAGCCCGAATGCGACAGCTCTCGTTTCCACATCAAAGTGGTATCTGATGGAAAATAGGCAATTTCGATGTTGGTGGATGAAGCATTTAATTCCAGTATTACTTACTGTAGTACATAGAGCCAAGCTGCAGCTGCCCGTCCACCCAGCCTTGTTCAGCAGCTTTCTGGAAATACTTTAGTGCCAGATCATAATTCTGTAGGAAAAGAGGTCACATGATCACATGATAAGAAAGCTCAAAAGGCTGATATACTTAGAAGTTAGGAGATTCATTTATTAAAAAGAGTCAACAAAACACATACAGGATATTCTCAAAGAGCCACTAAAAAGACTACCTTCTAAGTTTTCATAACATACAGAGGGTAGTCTACTTTAAGTCACAGAGGGACTTAAATATTTAAGACTAAAGAAAAGCAAGTAAGAGTTTTTGTGAAACAATTTGCTGTGTTCACTCTCAGAAAGCATACACATCACCAGTGAAACACAAGATCAGGACTTAAGAAACAATCTTTCCTATTAACCAACAAATCTTTTCTAAACCTTAATTTTTCTAATTTCCTTAAATAAGGAAAATTATTCTCTTTATTCATTCTTTTCCTGTGTAACTTATCAAGCACCATATGATTATTAGATTTCAAATACCCTACGTATCCACAGAGAGAAACTAAAAGATCACTACTGAACTTTAGTGTCCTAAAATGACTAAAAAGAATCAAAATGAGACCACGCTATACTGATTTCTGTTCTAGGGAACACCTACAGATTAGAATCTTAAACCTAATGCTTAGTTTCAGGCCCAATTAAAAACATACTACTTGGAGGGTTCATAAAGTGAAGAGAAGAGGACAGCATTGAGAATCCAGGGGCAACCATGAGGAAGTAGTAGAGAAGAATAAGAAGCAATGGCTTAGGAAAAGCAAGAGAACTTGCAGAATTCCAGGGAGGAAAGGGTTCAAGCCAAAAAGTCAACAGGTGTTGACCCTTAGGAGGTTACTGGTGATCTGCATAGGGCAGTTACGTGAGGCAGAAGCCTAACTCTAAGAGCTAATGAGTGAGTGGTAGCCACTAATACAGTTCATTTTTTGGAGAAACCTGGCTTTGCAGTGAAGGACCGGAGAGAAGAGAAGAGCAAAGAATAGAACAGAAAGCTTTTCTCCTAAATGGGAGGGACAAACATTTTCTTAGCCTTGAGTGAAGAAGTAGAGAGGGAGAAGCTTAAGTCTTGGAGAGTAGACCGCATAGACAGAAGAATGAGGAGCAGCTTCACACCTTTAGAAAAGGTGCCAGAGACAGAGCTATTCGAAGAAGGCAGTCATATGGCAGGTGCGGGGTGAAGGGTGGTAAGCAGCCAAAGTCAGAGAATAGGAAAAGGTTCAGCTCTGGTTATAAAGAAAGGATTTCACCCAGGCTGGAAGCTAGTTATATTTCTCCAACTCACCAGCTGACTGCTTGTTTAAGTCAGAATGTTACACTGAAAACTTACAACTTGAACTCCTCTCCCGTAGAGGTAAGCCATTCCGAGTCCACTCTGACCGACTGGGTTGCCCTGCAAACCGAGAAAAAAGAGTGAATGGATTCATTAAGAAACTAGGCAAGAATAAATGACTGCAAAAGAAATAATTTACAAACATATTCAAAAAATGTCACTGCATTTTTCTTTTTTTTTTTTTTTTTTTTTTTTTTTTTTCAACGTTTTTATTTATTTTTGGGACAGAGAGAGACAGAGCATGAACGGGGGAGGGGCAGAGAGAGAGGGAGACACAGAATCGGAAACAGGCTCCAGGCTCCGAGCCATCAGCCCAGAGCCTGACGCGGGGCTCGAACTCACAGACCGCGAGATCATGACCTGGCTGAAGTCGGACGCTTAACCGACTGCGCCACCCAGGCGCCCCTGCATTTTTCAATTCAAAATTCTCCTTCCCATCAGGCTAAATGTAATGCTGACTTTTAGAGATTTGGGGGTCAATAATCTGAGGAAAAAGAGCAAATAGTAAATTTATCTAGAATTAAATTTTGGTGACTTATGACCATCTGTTCCATGAGTTATGATAGAAAACATGACTAATGTGTTTTTTATTAAACTAAAAGTAGGTCACTTTTTTAAACACTTTTTTTAATAGGTAGTATTTTATTTTGTTTTTTTAAATGTTTATTAATTTTTGAGAGACAGAGCGCAAGTGGGGGAGGGGCAGAGAGAGAGGGAGACACAGAATCCGAAGCAGGCTCCAGGCTCTGATCTGTCAGCACAGAGTCTGATGCGGGGCTTGAACTCATGAACTGTGAGATCACTACCTGAGCACAAGTTGGATGCTTAACCAAATGAACCACCCAGGCATCCCAAAAAGTATATCACTTTTTTTGTAGTTTTTCATTGGTAATCACCCTCCCCAATAAAGAAGGAAGATGCTATGGTGTCAAGTCAACAACCAGGTAAAAAGCAACACTGGGATCAGGTGGCAAAGATATGCTAAAGGTTACTGGAGTCTCACAGAACAAAGATAATCACTGTTTTGAGACCTGCAAGAGAAAAATCTAAAATTCAGTCTAAACTAATAGGGACAGAGGCATCTTTTAAAACGTGTCACAGCACTCCTTTGGGAAATACTCAACTGACATTTAGAACTAAAGTAACATGTAGTTGGCAAGGAGATAAGTACACACACTGGAGGCATACGGGGTCTTAAAAATTCATATGTAGTTTTCTCTGGGCCAAAGAAAGTCTAAATTATGTATTTAAGATTATTGAAAGTACCTAGTTGTGTAAGTTTTAAGCCTCAGATTGCAATACAAATAGGGTAGATTATATGACTTTCAATTGCTTACTAAAATCAGTATTTCCTTAATCAGGAAACTTCTCAATGAAATTGAAACAGAGGCTTAATATTCAATACTTTGGTCTTCTCTATCCACCCCCCCCCCCCCCCCCAACCAATAAAATGCCTTTTATTGGGAAGGTTTTTTTCTAGCCAATCCATTCACACAAATCACAGGTGCTTTAAATAATTTGAGGCATGAGTTGGTTATGACTAATCCTTCAGTATAATAAACTTACTAAAATAATAATATGGCACACATTTCAATATGTTAAGTCATGAGATCTTACCATGTCAGCAGCTTTCTTAAAGTAGTGAAGAGCTGTCTCGTTACTCTGTGGGACAATATCACTTCCTTCTGAATACATCTACAAAACAAAGCCTAATTTTATTACGAGCTATAACCGTCTCTCCTATAATGTATTTCTAGCTCATCTCATTCTGGTGTTTGTGAGAGATCATGAAATCTTTCAACAAAGTTTAAAATTCCCCACAGGATATTTTAGAATTAAAAGCAAAGCATTAAAAGTAAACATTTTAGCATTATTATATATTCTTTGTCATATCACATTATGACTTCTCTATAAATATGAATACATTAAAATCAGCTCACGGATCAATCTCAAGAGGGGAAATCTTTAACTCAAGGTGAATCTTTTCTCTCACTCTATCCCAAGGCAGTCAAGTGGTTAAATTGCTTGGGATCAGTGATTAAATGAGAAAAAAGGAGTGTTATTACCAATATCTGCTTCCATTTCTCTTCCACCACTATTGTCCCCAGGGTAAGATAAAGGGTAGGTCTTAAGTTCAGGAAAAGAAAGAACTAAAAGGTTTCAAGCACTGAATGATCAGAGTAGTACCAGGTATGGAACATGATGAAAGGGCCAAAAGAAAGAAGAATAGAAAATTAATGCTTAAACAAAAATATATGAGGAATACCAATTTCTATGCTATAATAGATGGGATGTCTGAATGTAAAGTTCTCAGGCCCCAAATAACTTGCTGCAATTATGTGGCAAACACTGCTGAGATTTTTCTATTTGCAAGAATTTCTGTGACATATTTATTCTGAGCATCCTAACCTTAGGATTTGTTATAGATGAAGATACCCATTGGTTTATACTGTATTTGTTTTCAAAATAATGAAAAAGGAAGTTTTTCTTACTTTGCCACAAGACACAACATCCTTGCATTGGAAACTTCATTTCCACTTTATTTTTGGTAAACTGTAGATCCTAAATACAACATGTGCTTATTATGCAAACACCCCTTGCTGTTACATAATATGTTCACAGGACATACAGTACCTTTCCCAAGAAGGCCATAGCATGTGAATTGCCAGCATTGGCTGCTAAATTGAAGTAGTCAAATGCTCTCTGTGAGAAAAGAATTTATTAAGATAATTAGTTTTTATAGAATCTATCTGCCTTTGGCTTTTAACCAAAATAATTATTTCAGGAATAATTAAAAAATCTTGTAATATTGCAGTTATCTCAGTTTAAGTAAATAGCAACATGACATCTCTTGGCTGCTTAAGGTAGCCGCCCCCCCCCACCCGCCGAATCTCATATCCAATCCATCACTGAGTCCTGTAACTTTCACTACCAAATTCCTCTTGAATCCACCTACCATCCCCCACTACCACCATTCTAGGCTAAGCTACACTATCTTGCCCTGAACTTATGGATCACTCCCTTTCTTGATCTCCCTTGCTTTTTTTCTTGGGTCACCTAAAGCAACAGATATTTGTTGAGTTAATGCAGTTATATATTGGGAACTCAGTTTATTTCTTCTGTGAAGGTACTGAAAAAATTGATCACTGTGTGAATGTTTCACAAGTCGGCACCATACACCAAGAATATCCCAAAACTTGTATAAAAGGTATGCAGCAAACTCACCATCCAGAATTCTGTACCTGACATTTTTATTAACCGATTCATCTGGCCTAATGATATACATTTTAAAGACCTACAGACAATGAAAGCTGTCAAAATGCTGTCTGGAAAAAAAATTAAAAAAATAAATAATAATAAAGCATGGGTATCTGGTATAGTTTTAAGTGTACTCTTATCTAATTCTTAAAGTTGATGGGATATGGGAATGAAATACCCTTAATTAGAATATTTAACTGTTATGGCAGAATAACAATTTTATTAGTCTGACAAACATTTATCAAGCACTATGTACTAGATATTGTCAGATGCTGGGAATAAAGTGGCAAAGTCCATGCTCTTTTGCAACTTAGTTCTAGCAGAGGAAACAACTTAATTATATAATTAACACATTTACAATGGGAAAGGGCCATAAATACAGATTTTCAGAAACTGTAACTGTGGTACATGACCTATTCCTGGAATGGGGTTAGGGGTCCAGGGAGATATTTTGGGGTAAGAGACACTGGAATTGAATTCTTCAGGATAAGTAGGAATTAGTTACATAAAGAAAGGAAGTAGAATAACATTCACTCTATACAGAGAGACTAGTATTCCATAAATCCGGGGATAGGGAGGTTCTTGATATTTTCAAAGACCTGAGAAAAGGTCCATGTGCCTGTGACTCAAAAGGCCAGGTTTTGGTCTTTAAGTGACTGGAAATTATGGAGCACTCAAGAGTTTTAAGCAAGGGAACACAGTATCAGGTGTGTAGCTTACAAATACAGGCTACTGCTTAGCAAATGCAAGCAGGAGATGATTCACACAAGTGGTAGGTATACTGATAGAAGGGAAGAGATGAGAGAGATTTCGGGCATAAAGCAGACAAGAGCTGGTGACTGGATATAGACCTGACTGCTATAGTTGTATATTCCTTAACTGCTCACAACCTCAACAATGACTGTTCCTCAGTTCTATGAAATATTTTCTTTTATTTCTTTAATGTTTATTTATTTTTGAGAGACAGTGATAGAGTGCAACCGGGAAGGGGCAGAGAGAGAGGGAGACACAGAATCCAAAGCAGGAGCCAGGCTCTGAGCTGCCAGCCCGATGTGGGGCTTGAACTCATGAACTGTGAGATCATGACCTGAGCTGAAGCTGGATGCTGAACCAACTGAGCCACCCAGGCGCCCCTAAAATATTTTCTAATGGGAGTTTTAAGACATACTTCTATCACATACCTATAGGAAACCAAGACACTGTGTGTGTATTTTTGGCAGTATTGAGAACTAGGTTTCAGAATTAAAAAAGCCTTTCCCACCACTATGAGGTATAATCACATTTTTAGTCTTCAGCTTTCTCAGAGGTTAGTTGGATCTTAAAAGATCGTTTGTGAAGATTATCTAAATAACACAAACTTGATATTGTCATTGACTGACAAGAAATACATCTGGGGTATCATTTCCATCTACGACATGAAGTGCAAAGTCCCGGGAATAGGAAAGTTACCTGATGATTTTGTTCTACTCCACGGCCTCCGTGCAGATGCAGTTGTCCCAGACCAACCTGAAAATTAACAAAAATGAGAAGTAAATGGTAGCATCTGGTGTGTAATTACAATTACAAAAAGGTTTCTGTTCATCATTCAAAAATTTAAAGACTTAGTCTTAACTCCTGAAGATATTACTCTACTTTAACCTACATTTTCTAAGAACTGAAAATGCCTGCTTTTAATTACAAGGCATCTTTCTGAAATAAAACATTTATTGCAGGCAAACTAAAACTGAACTTGTCACCAGGGAACCTACTCTAAAGGAAACACTAAAGGATGTGCTTTAGGAGGTAGGAAATTTATCCTGGGAAGCCTAAAGATGCAGTAAGAAATAAAGAGCAATGGAAAGTTAAATTTGTGAGTAATCTAAATTATATGGACTGTATAAAATAATATCTTGTGGAATTCAAAAATTGACAGAATTAAAACATACAGAGTACTCTAAAGTTTGCACTGTCCAAGAAATGGTAAAAAGTGCTCATTCATACTAAACTTTGATAAACGAGTAGCAAAACAAAGTCCAACTATCACATTAGTAGAAGGGAGGAGAAGCAACAGAAAAAACACTCAAACCAAAAGAAGGTAAGAGAGGAGAGATAAAGCAGCATGGAAAAGCATAAGGAAAGAAGGCAAGCAAGATAGAAAATTTAAACTTGAATATATCACAAACTACTTTCAACTAAAAGACTGTCAGAATGGATAAAGATATAAAAGTAGTCTTCTGATGCTTCCAAGAGACGTATCTTAAGCACAAGAAGTTCAATACAAAAGAATACAGAAGACACTCCATGTAAATACTAACCAAAAGAAAGTGGCATAGCTAGAAGCAGGCAGAGTACAAAAGCAAAAAATATTTCTTGACATAAAAAGAGAACATTTCATGATGTGCAAACTAGTTTAACAAAAAGATAACAATATTAAGTCTAAGTGCACTCCACCTGGCCTAAAATACATAAATCAAAATTGACAGAACTACAAGAAGACAGAGACAAATCCACACCACAATGGGAAATTTATTTTATTTATTTATTTATTTATTTTTTAATTTTTTTTAACGTTTATTTATTTTTGAGACAGAGAGAGACAGAGCATGAACGGGGGAGGGTCAGAGAGAGGGAGACACAGAATCCGAAACAGGCTCCAGGCTCTGAGCTGTCAGCACAGAGCCTGACGCGGGGCTCGAACTCACGGACCGCGAGATCATGACCTGAGTCAAAGTCGGCCGCTTAACCAACTGAGCCACCCAGGCGCCCCTCACAATGGGAAATTTAAACAATACTGTCTCAGCACTGGACAGAAAAAGCAGACAAATTCAGTAAGGATTCACAAGATGTGAACAATAGCATTAAGAAACATGACTCAACTGACACACAAAGAACACTATACCCAAAGACTGGAAAATTCATATTCTCTTCAGCATACAATATTTGCCTAAACTGACCAAGTGATGGATCATAAATCAAGTGTCAGGACATCTGAAACAACTGAAATCATGCAGAGTATATTCTGACCATGGTGGATTAAGCTAGAACTCAACAAAAAAGTAGAAAATCCCTATTTATATGAAAACTAAGCAATTCACTTCTAAATTTACACATGGGTCACATATGAATATATGAGAGAATATTGAGAATATGACAGCGGGAGAATGTATTTTACCAGATATCAAGATCCATTAAAGCTACAGAAATTTAAGACAGTACTGGCATAAGACATGCAAGAGAATATGCACAGAGCATTATTTGCAATAGCCCAAATCTGGGGAGGAGTAAAGTGGGTAGGTAAGCTGTGGGATTTTATACAATGAAATAACCACAGGGTAATGTAAATGAATTACAGCTACATGAAAACACATGGATTGATTTCATAAACAATGCTGAGCAAAACAAGCTGATTCCAAAAAATATGTAGGATTTTTTTTTTTTTTCACATAAAATTCAAAACCAGGCCAAACCAATCCATAGTGTTAGAAGTCAGTTCAGTGGGTTACCCCTGGGGAAGAGGGGGCTCTGGGATGCTAGCTGTGCTACACAGGATACTCACTTGGTGATAATTCAGGGGGCTGTATGCTTCAGATTTATGTACTTTTCTATATTAAGGTCATAATTCAAGTAGTAAAAAGAAGTAAATGATACATAATACCACATATGGATTTTTTTCACTTGAGTTTTCCACTGAATACACTGAAGTATTCTATATTCTACATAGTTTTTTAATGGTTGCATAAAATTCCATCACATGGAAGTGTCATATTTGAAATAAGTAGTTCCCTATTTTGAGGCATTTAGATGGTTTTGAATTTTAACTGGTTTCTCATATAAAAGAAAGATGTTTAATTAGACAAGATAACTATTATAATTTCCATAAGCTAAGATTTAGATATTCCACTGCAGGTTTTCTTTTAAATTTAAAAAATTTTTAATGTTTATTTATTTTTGAAAGAGAGAGAAAAAGAGCAGAGGAAGGGCAGAAAGAGAGGGGGAGAGAGGATCTGAAGTGGGCTCTGTGCTGACAGCAGAGAGCTGGATGTGGGGCTTGAACTTACGAACTGTGAGATCACGACTGGAGCCGAAGTTGGACGCTTAACTGACTGAACCACCCAGGTGGCCCGTTTTTCTGTTTGTTTGTTTGTTTTGTTTTTTAAACCTAAGATTCCCTTCTGTTAAGTCTCAAAATTAATTGTTCTCAAAAAGTATCTAGTGTTTATCTCTAAATTTCTAAATCAGAAAAGATCTGTTAAATTTCATAGAAAAAAACAGGCAGATGTTGAAGTTCTCCTTTTTGTTTTAGGATTATCAAATAACCCATGAAATAACAAATTATACATGGTGTTTTGATTGATATACTGTACAATTTACATTGAACTGGGCTACTTCAGTTGATGACCTTGAGGAAATTATGGTCTACGACAAGCAAAGGAAACATGAACAGTAAATGGCTCTGAAGGGCATCTGAAATTACAAATGTTCCAGAGACTTTCTGTTTAAAAAAAGTAGCAGTTTTCATCCTTGAGGACTCTAATAAGAGCCTCATCATCTGTAAAACTCTGCTCTTTTCAAGCAATGGTTTTCAACTGTGGTGCAATTACAGGGCCAGCTTCTAGGAACACATGCCTAGTCTACATCCCAGATGAATCCTAACGGAAATGGAAATGTTTTTTTTTTTTTTAAAGTTTATTTGAGAGAGAGAGTGAGCACATAAGCCAGGCAGGATTAGAGAGAAGGAGAAAGAGAATCCCTAGCAGTCTCCACGCCATCAGCACACAGCCCAATGAGGGGCTTGAACTTACGAACCATGAGATCATGACCTGAGCTGAGATCAAGAGTCGATGCTTGACTGACTGCGCCACCCAGGCGCCCCCCAAATGGAACTTTTTTTAAAGTACCAAGAGTCCTACACTCTAAAAAAAACAAAAAAAGCTCCTCCAGTGATTCTAATATATAGTTAGTAATCGCTCAGAGCAATAAAAATGTTTCTAATAGATGTAAGTTCTTGCCCGAGACTATAATATAAAATGCAGTAAGATATACCGTGAGATGTTTAAATACATACCTGTGCCTGTACATCACCTTTTTCAGCTAGGAACTGATAATACTGAATCAAATCTTCTTCCAGCATTCCACTATTCATTCCTGGATTTTCCACCTCGTCAGGCAGCCGTATTCTCTGTACTACTGAGCCTCCTGTCAGTGAGATGTCACTAGCAACTGAAACAAGGGGACGAAGTAATAACATGGAGGAAGGTCAGAAGCATTGTTCCACAGAAAAAAGTATCATTTCAGCTGCCAAATGTTGACAGACCTTATGCAAACAGTAATCTACAGATTACAAAATAGTAATCTACAGAAGCCCAGTTTTTTCAACAAACTATTTAAGAAGTGGAATCCAAAGCACGTGTGCACATACACACACAAGTTCTTAGTCAACTAGGGTAAAGACCATTCCACTTAAGAGAGTCAGTCACGGTTATTTCAAGTAGTACAACAAAAATAGATGTATTTAAAGTTAAATCCATTTTGGTTTTTGTTTCTTTTGATACGGTGAAAGGCAAAAAAAAAAAAAAAAAAATAGATACCATGATTGGCAACAAGACGATAGTGAGTCAGTGCCGATTCACAGCTCTGGAGGACTCCGATGCCGGCCCAGTACCGGTAACCCTGTGAGACAATCTCTGGTGAGAAGCCTGCGGTTTCACTGGAGCTCTCGTTGTAACAAAGAAAGCCACCTGCACTCAGGATGTAATTCTACGGTTCCTTGATCCCAGTACATCACCACCTCATTCATCCTGAGTTTTAAGTTCGGCAACTCCAACAACTAGACTATAGCTAAACACTAGGAAATAATGAAGTTCCCACAGAAATCAAAACAGATGCCATGAACCTTATGCATGAACTCTGCGTATCTAATGTGTAAAAGAAAATTACTTGGGCTCTTGCTAAGAACACATTCTAATCTTATTTTAGACAGGATTTTAACCAAAACAGGGTTGATTTACTAAACCAGCAAAGAAGCAACAATTAGCAAAACAGGGAAAACAAACGATTACTGGATGCAGGCAAAGACACCAGCAAATAATGATTTCAGAATGAGGGGGAAGATAGTGAATTATAAAGAACATTAGACGCAAAGTAGAGCCTCTTGAGTCGTTTAGCACAGACTCAACTTTACAACTGTCACAATCCTTAGGGCATTATCGTATAATTACGTGTATAATATTTCATGTTTTTATCCTGTAGCCATTATTTAAGAAGATTGGTAAATTAAAAAAAGTTATCTGTAAAAAATATTTAACATACTTTTGCCACACAAAAATAAATGCTTCAAATTTCTGGAAAATTCATCTAAAAGCAACTTTTCAATTACTGTTTGAGGAATAAATGTGACCACAGATGAAAAAACCAATGGGAAAAAAAAGCTGCAGAACTAGTGAGGAATGTTTCAGAAAGCTAGAGCAACATCCTTGTTTTTCAGTGGCTTTAACTACTTCAGCAGTTTGTGTCTGTCACAGACAAGGTCCAAGCTCCTTGGCAGGATGTAGAGTTCACTTACGTGATTCCTGATGCACTTCCTGGCATTCTCCTCTCCAGCCACTAAAAAGCTTGTATTTTCTTGCAAGCACCATGTTTCCTTGTCGCTGTCCCTCTGTACATATTGCTTCTGCTATCTGGATGCCCTTCCACTTCTTTTCACTCACTGCTGTTTATCCCTCAAAAGTTACTTTGTTTCTTTCCTCAGAAAGAAACTTTCTTTTAACCTCTTTTTAACCTCTTTCCTTTAACCTCTCCTTCTGACACCAGTGTGAATTAAGTGCCTTTCTAGGTGATTCTTGTACTGTAATGATCTCCTTACTCGTGTGAATATAAATGTAAAACAAATCAATGTTCAATGGAAAATCAATTAAATGTAAAATCTGTGAAAACTCAACCTAGGAAATGATTCTGACAAACAAGCTTCCAACTTACAGAAAAAAAAAAAGAGCCATTTATCAGATCTCTATTTTAAGGGCAATCAGCCAAACTAATAATTTTAAAGAGAAACTGTGGACTCTACAAATTTTCATCCACATGTAGATTCAAGTGTTATATCTGTTAATAAGAATTTAAAGGACGTTCAACTGAATATTTGATTTGAATGAATATAAGCAGATCTCGTTCATGAAAGCTAGAAAAGTTATGGCTCCTCAAAACCCAAACATTCTGCTACTCAATGTTTCTAAGTCTTCCCCTGAAATCTTACTTACCAAAACCATGTGTGCTATCAGGTTGCCCCCAAGAGCTCCAAAAGTGTAATACACGAGGGCCTGTGAAAGAACAAAAGACACTTAACTGATCATAGGCACACACTGACCCAATTCAAATTGTTGCACATGATAAAGTTTTCATATTATTACCTTTGCCTGACTTGAATTGACACCAAGTCCAGAGGCATAGAGAAAGCCAAGGGCCTGAAATAAAATGATAAAAGTAAGAATTCTTCCCTAGTGGAAGTGTATCCAGCAGAGACATGGTTTTATGAACTACGAAAAGACGCAACAATCTTTAGATGCTGAAAGACTTGAATCCCCAAGTATGTACAACCGTGTACATACTGAGTCATAGAGACTCAGAAATGCTTTCAAGGTTTTACACAATGAAATACAACTTTAAACAAATAGTCTACCTTGAAGATTAAAGACAACTTAGTAAAATATTAACTAGAAAAACAAAGCTGAACACAAACGTGGCTTTTACTATATCTTGATCAATAGCTATTTTGAGAACCAAACAGCCCCTATAATGATATAGTGATCAACACATTACCTAGCAAAGGAGAAAACACAATGAAAATGGTAAGACACTACCAAGATAAACTATCCTAGCAATAAAAAGGGGCAGCAAGGGTCAAGTTGAAGGGGTCAACAGAGAAAGGTCACTTTACAATGCTAAAGCACGCACACTTTTTCATTAAAAAACAACAACAAAAAAAAACCCCAAAACAAAAAACCCCAACCAACCAAAACATGCATTGGTAAGGTTCTAATCTTTGCCTTCTGAGGACAATCCTTGATGACACAAAAGTATAAGCTAAAGTTAGAAAGGCAGATATATCACCTGCCAGTGCTCATCAAAATCTATGAGCTCTTTTATATTTCCCAGCCTCCCTTGTACTTGGGTGGGGCCACATGTCTAGGATGCGGCAAAAAGAGATGTGAACCATTTTTAGGTGTGGCCATTAAAAACTTTCCAGAGAATCCTCCAGCCCTCACTTCTCCTTTCATGATGGCTCAAAGCCCTACGTTTCAGACGGTTGCAGCTATGTGGCAGAAGCAGCCCTTGACTGAGTCACCATCTGGAAGACAGGACGCAGGCAGGGGAACTGCACCGACCCTGGCATGCACAAGGAATAACTCTCTGTAGTGCTGAGCCACTGTGATTTGGGGGCTGTGTCTGTTACATCAGCTAGAATTAATTACCACAGAGAGAGTGTTTTGCAATGTACAACATAAAGCACCGTGGCACGGTAAGGTGCTATTATTAGAGGGAAAAGATGCCTTAGAAGAAAAACCATACTTCAGAGCCAAATGTGTCTGCAGATAAAGAATGTATGTGTGAATTTTATATAAAATGACTTACACAAAGAAGGGAAAAAAAGCTTTGAAAACAAAGGAGGAACAGTTAACATATAACCTGTTTATAAATTAAACCACAACCATGTTAGAGCTGCAGACTGGTTAGGTATTCGGTCCTACAGAAGACTATGGTCACAATTCCTGTTATTGTTTACACAGTCTGAAAACAGACCTCCTCTGTGACTAGAAATTTTATATTTAAGCACATCCCATACCTTCAATAAACCTGAATTATTGAGAGCATTTAAAAGAAATGGGGTGGCCCCCTAAATCCAGCTGTCAATCTTACTATTACCAAGGGGAATTAAGCAGGTATCATGTACCAACTGGTGTGATGCAGTCTGGGATACAGAGCACCCCTCATAAGGCAGTCTGGGCCAAAAGTATTTTCCTAGTGTTCATCAGCCTTTAGCTGTGACATCCTCTGTAGGAAACAAAGATGAAAAATGGGTCCTGTTTCTAACACAGATAAGAAAGAAAAGTGGGAACTGTGCTAGCAATAAAGACCAAATATAAAGTGTAGTCCTAGGCTGGATGCTGCTTTGGACAAAACAAGTATAAAGAAAATGTTTTGGTTCAACACCCTATGAATACTGTGTGGGTATTACATTTACCAGAGTGAACCAGTGAGGGCTATTCACTGGATGAGCAAGTAATGGAACAGAAGACTGTGCATCTCGTTTTAATAAAAAATTCACAGTAAAAATACACAAAGAGAAAGGTCAAGAAGGGTGTGCATACAGTAACATGTTACCAATGTTCAGATCTGGGTGGTACAGATAGGATGCTTACTTTCTTAGTATTTTTTAATTTGTATTTCTAGTTTCCTATAATGGACATGTACTATAATGAACATTTAAAAAACCACCAAGATTACCAAAAGCTGCAGCATCTGAAGTTTAGAAAAAGGGCAGTGGGGAGTGACTTCAGATAAAAAAAAAATAATCACCTTCATGTTTCACTCTTTACAGATTGAATTTGGAAAACTACAAATATAATTGTGGTAAGATGCAATCTCAAGAACGCCGTAGGTGACCACAAGTGTTCTCAGATTAAGGAGAAGATTGGTAAAATGATCTGCTGCAAAATTAGTATTTAAAGATATTCTACCTCACAGCCATCCTTACTAAAGGAAGGCAGACCACCGAGAGTAAACTGCTGTGAAAATAAACAAGTGCTGTGTGCCAAGAGATTCTGCTGTGGAAGTGCACTTACAGTTTGTCCCTTAGGAGAGCCTTCCTCAGTCAGTTTCTCAAACATCTCTTTAGCTGCCTGGATATTCTGTGTCAGGTAATCACCAAACAAAAGAGCATATGACACTCTCTCCAGGGCCTTGGTATGGTTCATGCCTGCTGCCTTTTGAAGATACCGATAGGCTCTTTAAACATAAGCAATTAAAAAACAAAACAAAACAAATTAGCAATATTTTGGAACTACTATTAAAAAAAAAAAAAAATATATATATATATATATATATTTTTTTTTTTTTTTGACAAAATCTGGGGCGACTGGCTGGCTCAGTCAGAAAAGCATGTAACTCTTGATCTTGGGGTTCTGAGTTCGAGCTCCACATTGGCTGTAGAGATTACTGAAATAAAAAAACTTGAAGAAGTTTTTTTTTTTTTTTTTTTACAAAAGCTAAAATGCAGAAAAATTAATTTCCCTGTTCTATAGAATCCTTCTGATATTTGATTTCTACTAAATTGTGTTACTTATATATGTAGAAAGCATTCTGGCTACTTTTGTTTTTATATAAAGTACCAGTTCTGTTATTCCAATATTTTAGAACAGTCTAATTTTAAAAATTTCTATTAAGAAAGTTATCTAGATTTGCAATGACAAATTATAATAATGTGGTATCCAGTAAATAATCCAATGATAACCATGGCAATTTTCTTTTAAAATCTTTGCACAGACTATAACAAAAGTCAGCTAAAACTAAAAGTAAGGCACATAAAATGTTGGAAGACAGTCAACTCATTTCATATTCTTTCCAAATTCCTAAATTCTAGTCTTTGTCTGCAAGACAATTACAAAGCAAAAACAAAAAAACAAAACACCTGACAACAATTCCTTTTGTTTTACGTCATTTTGAAATCTGAACAGTGTAGGTATTCTTGGCTCTCAGAAACTATTACAGCTTTAATCAGTTCCCTTTTGCTATTGTTCATTCTTGTGACGAGTATTTATAATGTTTTAATCCCAACAAGCTGAAATCTGATAAAAGTAATGGCCCTAATATCCATATTTCATAGTAGGTTTTCTTATAGTACAACTTAAGAAATCCTGTCTTTGGGAGTAGACTTCAAAAAGAAAATAAATACCACACTTTAGCTTTTTATCTCAGTAATGGCCTGTGTTAGGGGAGGAATGGACTTGGTAGTGCTACCTACTCTCGTTTTTGGCTTTTCTTATTGCTTCCATTGAGGATTTTCATCCCAGTCTGGTACATCACTTCTGCTTCCTGCATTTGCCGTCTTTTAGCAGCCTCTTCTTCAGCTAAAAACAAAATGTCAGATGCTTTTAAATATATTTTAATTTTATACCAGTTATGTATCAAACATCAGTATACATTTTCTGTTGGGTAGTCATACAAACACAATATTTCACTATTTCCATATCTGACTTTAAAGACACATGGTTTTTGTGTGTAGCCTTTATCTGACAAAAGAGGACTTAAAAAAAAAAAACTCATTGAAATCACTTTCTTGTAAAGAAAGCAATTATCAACCTGTTTTTGGAAGGTGCTTTCCTGCCAGTAATTATAAAACTTTTTATATAATTCAAACTAAAATTCCAGGAGGGCCTTATGATTATATACCAAGGTGAGCTAAAACCAGGACAGAAGAAGAGTAAAAAACAATAGTCAGAAAAATACTGTTGTAGTCAAAGTACTCTTTAGCCTTACCTGAAAGGTTGCATCCTTACAAGGAGAAGATATCTGACTAATTACATAACAAAAAATAAAAAGGATTTTTATTAAACAGAGATCTTGATTTAATATTCAAGTTCTCTGTACTTCCCAGTGTAGTGATATAACACTGGAAATCATAGCATTGGTATAGATGTCCCCCAAATTATTTTGCTACTATACTGGAGCATTTTAGCAGAAATCTAGAACTCGTCAAGAGACATTTGAATATTTTGTTAGGAATATTTATAGAAATAGAAGAGACTACTTCTTGTAATATAACAACAAAATTTGATGTATTAAACAGGAATACCTAAATCATACTGGCCCACATCTGAAGGTAGACTATATGTGGTGATATCTCTAAGGAATGCCTAAATATTCTATCAGAACCAGTACTTTGAAAATGTTACCTGGTAACAAAGGAGGTATGTTCAAGGTTTTCTGTTGTTCTTTGACAGAAAGTTTTACCTGAAAACACGGCTTGCCTTTAGAGGCAATACTGACATTAACTGTTTCAGGCAGTTAAATATACTGTATCTACCAAATATTCCCTTAGCACAGCACATTCCACTCAAAGTTATTTTAAAAAGGTATTATTTTTCTTCTAAGCGCTATTAATTAACCTTCAACATAATGTTCTGTTTCCGTCATTGCCAAAAAATGTTTTACATTAATTAATTTAGCAGCCTGCCCGAGGGTTTACAGGACAACCTGTGCACACCAACGGAAAATCACCTCTAAATAAAACACAAGTGGGATACACCGCCCAAGTGACAGCCTGGAAGTAAGTACACCGCAAGCTTCCTACTCATAAGTTTAGTCTTTAGGACCATAACTATATCATCAGCACTGACCACTTCTGATCAAGGTGGGAAAAGAATGGCTAGAAAAAAGCCTTAAAAATGTTATGCAAGACCTAGAGCAATGTGGACACGCCTCCTACTGAACAATACTTACTTTCACAAAAGCCCCACTTTTCATCTGCCTTGTAGTCATAGGTTGTAGCACACCATAATCTGCCATCTTCCCTCCCATCTGATGTACATTCATCATATTCCTTATCCAGGAACAGGAAAGGGAAGTGGCAGGGCTCCCCATGTGCTGTGCCTTCGATGGCGGTCAAAGCTGAAAAGATAAGAAAGAACTCTAAACATGAAGAGCACCTCTGGTATTCATGGATTTAATACTGTGCATTCTAATGATTAGAATCTGAAGACAAAAATACATGATTTAAAATAAATGGGGAACACGAAAGGGTCAGCATCAATTTTCTGTAGGGACGATTTAAGGGTGGGTCAACTTAGTGGACATGGCTGATTGACTACCCAGCTCTGTATCTAGCTTAGAATCTCTGAAGGTCTTGAGAGATGATAACCTTGGAATGTTAAGAGTCTACTGCAAAACTCCCAGCTAACTAGTGAGCAAAAAACAAGGCAAATGCAACCGAATTAATTCCACTGTTCAGCACAACTCTTTTTTCTATCTGAATGTTGTAATTAAATTTCTTTAGTAGTATAAAGTTATACAGGTAAAGTTAATCACTCATGTACACCTCTGTGATCCGACAGCATTTTATCAGAGTACTTATCATATGTGCTGAGGTTCTTTCTTTCCATATTCTAGCTTCCATTAGACCCCGAGCTTGTTAAAAGTAAAGACCATATCTCTAATTTGTTCTTAAGCTCTGAGTATCCTCTCGGTGCTGGAAATTATGCCAGGTGCTGGAAACGAGGTGGAGCAGAGGTCTCTGCTATACACAACTTACCGCCTAGCAAGGAAGAGAGACATTAAACAAAAGTATGATCTATGTTATGAAAAGGAAAGCCTCCCGTCAGGAACTGAGGTTTATACTGAACTTCATGGATATGTAGGAGACGAGGGTGGATGAACTGCTTCAGGGTGGGGTGGGAGAAGTATTATAGACAGAGAGATCCTTGTGCACTGAGAATCAAACGAAAGACAGCATGGTACAGCAGAAAAATTACAACAAGTTCAGTATGTCAGAACATGCAGTGTGAGTGCCAAGGGGGATGAGAGAAGAGGTTAAAAGCTAAAGTGGCCTGAAGAAGCCAGAGTAGGAAGGCCCTGACAAATCTAATTAAGGAGCCTGGACTTTATCCTGAGAACAATGGAAATTCACTTAAGAGTTTTAAACAGGAGTGACATGCTCATATTTGCATTTTTATTAAGAGAGTGGAAAATGGAATAGAGAGAAACAAGGCTGGATGCAAGGTGACCAGTTTAAAGGTTGTGACAGCAGTCTAAATGAGTGGTAATGGTAGCCTGAAGAGGACAATGGAATGAAAGAAGTGGATGTACTCAAGTGATCCAAGGAAGTAGAAACAGTATCACTTACTGACTAGGTAGATGAGAGGGGAGAGGAGTCATGGAACACTCCTAGGTATTAGGCTTCAGGAAGTGAGGAGATGGCTGTCTTCACTAAGAGAACACTAAAGGAGGAGGTTATTGGGTAGGGATGAAACGGATCAGGGGCAAGTTAAGTTTTGATCCTGCTACATTCAAAGTGACTACAAAAAAAACAAAAACAAGATGTCTTAAGACAACTGGAGGAAGTTCTCCAGTTCCCAGATATACTGGAGGCCAACAGTATGCATAAGAATGCCAAATGAGAAGTAGAGGAGAAGACCAGCGGGCCAGGGTTGAGCCTAGAAGCATACATGGTTAAGTGTGAGTACATGTCAACTTCCACTGGTTGATTTTACATGGAGAATTTAATTAGGCAGCAGAGCTTAGTGATTAAGAGTAGAGATTCTGGAGTTAGAATGCCTGATTCAAATTCTACTGCTTATTAGCCGTGCACTTTGAGCAAATTATTTAATTTCTTCATTTATCTGTAAAATTATTTGCAGATAACTGCCTTATCTACAAATAGAAATAATAGTCCTTGCTGCATAGAGTTATTCACAAAGATGAACTGAAATAATACATGTAAAGGACCCACCATGGTGCCTGCCACTTAAGGTAATAAGCATTCAAGAGATGGCAACTGCTATTATTACAGGCACACCTGCTCTGAAAGGCTAGAAATGTGCTCTCCTTCTTTCCAGGGCAAAGAAGAGTACATATGAAGATACTAATTTGAAAACTATTTTCAGTGAGTTATAAACGGCAAAATAAGGGGTGCCTGGGTGGCTCAGTGGGTTGAGCATCTGACTTCGGCTCAGGTCATGATCTCATGGTCTGTGAATTTGAGCCCCGTGTCGGGCTCTGTGCTGACAGCTCAGAGCCTGGAGCCTGCTTCTGATTCTGTGTCTCCCTCTCTCTCTGCCCCTCCCCTGATCATGCTATGTCTCTCTCTGTCTCAAAAATAAAAACATTAAAAAAATTCAAAATAAATTTCAAATGGTTTACCAGCAGGTAAATGTCATTCACTATCCTGGTAATTACTACCAGGGACAAATACTTTGACCTGTCCATGTTTATAACAAATGATCTTTAGTACAGCATATAAGCTGTGCTAAAGTGTCCTTTAGTAACAGCCCTATAGGGGTAACTTTAACTACAGAGTTTGAAAAAGGCACTCCTATGCACTGCTACTAGATTCAAATTTGCTTGAGAAAAATAGTATCTGTAAAACAGTAGTTTGTAAACTTGAATTTCAAATTAAATAATGTAATAGGTTAAAAGAATACTTAATTTTTGCTATGATAATAGAAATAAAAAAAATAGCTTGTCCTAAGAATTCTAATTTGTCAAAGCTTTCTAAGGGGTGCAAATAAATGAAAGAATTCTCTTTCATGTGATGAAACTATACGCCAGCAAAGAAACTGGAAAGAACCCAAAGGTTTTTGGCAACAAAGGGTTTTAACCCAAGGCTGATTCAGCACTAACTTAAGTAGAAAGAAACCCCAGGGTGCATGTACTTCACCAATTTAGTTAAAGTGAATCTCGGTCTAAATAATGTGTTTATTAGTAAGTAACTAGAAAGAAAATTTGTATCTCTCAGCTACATTCTCTAAGCCAAATCACAACAGGGAGTTGCTACTACCTTTTAAACTGGTTGTAAAGTCTTCTAAAAGTTCCTGACCAGGACTTGCTAGTTCTAAGTCAATTATCTCAAGTAGATATTCTTACAATAGCATTATTATTCAGTTAATTTTCTTTCCATGAAGATATTCTGCAAGAGTTTCAAAGCTATCATTTAAAAAACTGCCACAAAAACAGTACCAGCTTTAAAAACAATGGTAATCACTGCTCTGGTGCAATGAAGCAGACTGATTATGCAATTTAAGTTAATGATACCAGTAGTCAAACCTGACAAAATGAAAGGGGGAAAATGTGTCCTTAAGTCAATTCTGCACCTTCCTGTGAAAAATCACATTTTTAGAGGATTCATATTTTGACTCTACAATGATGACACAGTACCACTATCTAAACCCTGACAGTAAGATTTTTATGATTTATGTTATATGAAAACTTACGATAATTAACAGACTGCTTTATATTTATACTAGTAAGGATTTGCTCTTGCAAAGTCAGTAAAAATCATTCAAGATAGCTAGAAAAAGTTAAAAAAAAAAAAGACAATCTAAAACAACCACCCCAAGCCTGAAATTATTCAGCACTGGCCACAGTCTGGGTATATGGGAACCTTCATACTGCTGGCAGGAGTATTAATTAGTACAACCTTTTCACGAGGCACCTTTATAAATACCTATTAGCATTTAAATGGTCCATACCTTTGGATCCCATTTTTCCACTTCTAGGATGTTTACTTGTAAAAATGCTCCCAATAAGGATGCAAAGAGATATGTGTAAGAGAGTGTTTGTATATAAAGATATAAAACCAACAAGAACTCAAAGGTCTATCAATAGGAGATTGGTTAAATCAGCGACAGTGTGGCCATTACACGAAAACCTGGGCAGCAATACAGATGGAAGGTCACTGGGGAGGAGTGTAGATGGAGCAGAAGATCAAAGTCTGGGTGTCAGGGCAATCTTGTATTTGAAGGTCAGGCAGATTCCAGGGAACCAGCAGCTAAGTGAAGAAACTATCTTCAGAGTATGGAAAAATATGTGAGGGGTCAGTAAAATGAGGACCAAGAACTGACCAAGTATCCAGCAATGAGAATGTGACTAGAGCACAGTGGATTGACAGACAGTTCTTGAGGGGATTAGAGCATCCCTGGAGTCAGATGAGAGAATGGGAAGAGAGGAAGTGAATAAAGACAACTCTTCCAAAGAACAATGTTAGAAAGGGGAGTAGGGAAGGAGGGAGGTTGCTAGAAGGGGTTTTGGTTTTTAAAATATAAGCATGTCTGAATGCTGATGGAAAGAACCCAAGAGAGAGGGAGCAATGGAAGTTCGGCTAGAATGATGCTATATGAACTGAATTAAATGTCCTGGGAATAGCAACACCCAATAGCTTTCCCTCATTTCTAATGGTAAAATCAAAATGAAACCCAAAAAAGTCAACTTCTTGATCCATAAAGATAAAAGCAAAGGATTTAGTTTTGCAAATTTCTCATCTTAGGAGCTTTTACACTGCCAGTAAAGACTGATACTGTATCTGTAAGTTTAGATAAGTGCTCTATTAATAAGAAAACTACTTAATCATGCTGCTTGTTTGAAGCTATCTTGCACTTCCACTTCCAAGCATACAACAGTAAGTAGAATTTTAGTCAAATATATTTGTAGTAGAAAATAGTTGAAATGCAATCACTTAATCTTAAAAAGCTATCAACCATATAGTGTTGAACCATATAGTGTTCATCAATTTTAGTAAACACCAAGATAAAAACTCAACCAACCAACAAACTGAGGGTTGATGGGGCGTGGGAGGGAGGGGAGGGTGGGTGATGGGTATTGAGGAGGGCACCTTTTGGGATGAGCACTGGGTGTTGTATGGAAACCAATTTGACAATAAATCTCATATTAAAAAAAAAAAAAAAAACCTCAACCAACCAACCAACCAACCATCATCAAAAATCCCCAAATTACTAAAATCAAACCCAACTACAGATGATTCAAAGTAAACCCTACTTAAGATAGAGCAAATGGTATAGGCCAAATAAAGAGGTATTTACTGTGGAAATATGGTACAACAATCTCTTAGGGCAATTCCCAATGTTATATAATTTATTATAGAGATTGTTTTCACCCAGTGCTGAGAATTCTAACTACAGCTGAGAAATGACATGTTAATGAAGAAAGGGAGGGAGGAAGGAAGGAAAGAGAAGCAGACTATGCAGGAAGGCCTTGCTTTAAGGATTAAAACAATTTTCAGAACAAGAATGAAAAGTAGTAATATGGAAAATGAAAAAACATTAAGATAAGAATTCACAAGAGAACGAATTTTAAAGGAGAAAGACAAACAAGCACTGGCCCATGTGCCCAGAAGAAAGTGACAGGCTTCATGACACTTAAGTGACAGGCACAATCAGAAACCATACAGAGTGAAACTTGCTCAGGGGAAGCAATTTAAGAGTGAGCTATTTAAGAGTGAGCTTCTCTGAATAATGGCTTTAAAGACAGTTCTTAGAGTTTGAACAGCACCTGGTGGAATGCTTTTCCACAACGATGGTCTCCTAAAGGAGTTTTCTTGCACAACTAATTTCTTGCACACCCCAACAAAACAAAATAAAACAATGAAATCTTTTCATTAAAGTCAACCTGCTGTAGGGAATGACCTATGTTTCCTAAGCCATCTATCTTCTGTTACGTCTGATCACTAAATTAAGGTTTTATTCCCAGCCACCCCCATGTGAGTGACAATGAGGTAGAAATGCCATCCTATTACTCAACCAACTTGCTCATTTCAAAGCCCAACTTAAGCATGATTTATCAAGTTTAAACTCAGTTCCTTCTGTGCCATTTGAAATAAAGCAAGATGCTCAACATTTGGCTTAATTTTTTCTTTTTTAAGACTATCCGGATAACGTGTTTATTGTTGCAGAGACAATCATAGCGATAGGAAAGAATACAAAATTAAAGAAAAATCACAGTCATCTTTAGCTACCACTGCAAATTCCCTTTTTTCTCCCCAGGTAAACAAACCACTGTTACTAGAAAAGTAGTTCACTTTTCTCTTTCACTTGCAAATATATAGAGGGTAAAAAGTCTTTTCTTTTACAAAAGGGACCTGTGATGGTTAACTGTGTCAGTTCACTGGGCCACAGTGCCCAGATATTTGGTCAAAAATTATTCTGGATGTTTCTATGAAGGTGTTTGTGGAGAGTAACATTTAAATCAGTGGACTCTGAGTAAAAAAGATTACCCTCCATAAGTGGGTGGGTCTCATTCAATTAGTTGAAGGCCTAACAGAATACTGACCTCCCTTGAGCAAGCAAGAGGGAATTCTGCCAGCAGGCAGCCTTTGGTTCCATTTCTCTGGAGAACCCTGATCAATACAAGGATCATATTAAGTGAATTATTTGCAATGTGGCATTTTCACTTTACACTACTATTCTTGCAGGTGGCAGACTGCGGATTGGCTCACTCTTAACCCTTTCCTCACCTTCTGTAGAGCTAGGGACGGTCAAATGATTGTCTTGGTAGTTTTACTAGTGACTTCTAAGGGAGGTTCCTGCCCTTCTGATGCAGGTACCACTTCTTCCTGAGGACCAAGGAAGGTACAGCCTTCTGTAGCCTCCTGAGGTACAGCCACCATCAGTTGTGATCACATGGAACCAACATGAAGATGAAGCTAATTTACTAAGGAGATTGAATAGGAGAGTATCTGGAGTCCTCAATGGCATGAGCCCTGAACAGCCTATGGAACCAAAAAACCCTCTGCTTTTGCCACTTTTTAACAGATTTTGTCATTTGCAATAAAAATGTTTTTTTTTTTTTAATTTTTTTTTTCCAACGTTTATTTATTTTTGGGACAGAGAGAGACAGAGCATGAACGGGGGAGGGGCAGAGAGAGAGGGAGACACAGAATCGGAAACAGGCTCCAGGCTCTGAGCCATCAGCCCAGAGCCTAATGCGGGGCTCGAACTCACGGACCGCGAGATCGTGACCTGGCTGAAGTCGGACGCTCAACCCAGCGTCCGCCCAGGCGCCCCCAGCACCACCCAGGCGCCCCCAAAAATGTTCTTTTTAAAAACTGCAAATATTCTATAATAGGAAACACCACAATGTAATCACTTTCCCTTCTTGATGGCCATTTATTTGTTTGCAAAAAACATTTACTGGGATAATGTGCAAAAAACAGTCACCACAGGGATGGCTGTTTTCCTCTGAAAGGTGGACCCCTGGCTAGAATCAGGGAACTTACATTTTGGGAGGGTTCCCACTACCCTAACTGATAAAAGTGACTCACTGGGCCTAAACTGTACAATGTGGTTTATGGTCAACATCTGTTTTCCTTCTGGGAACCTACAATTTTGGTACAGGCTAGGCTGACAGTGATTACATGACTAGTCTGCATTAAAAATTCCAAGCACTGGGTCTCTAACCACCTTCCCTGGAAGGTAATATTTCACCTGTGTTGCCACACATGCTCAGGGAATTAAGTACATTCTCTAAGGAGTCCCCTGGAAGACTGCTGGAAACTTGCACCTTGTTTCATTTGGGTTTCGTCTCATGCTGATTTTGGTTTGTATCCCTTCTGCTATAATCACCCAAAGCAGTGAGTACAACTACTTGCTGAGTCCTCCCAGCAAATCATGGAACCCGGGGAAGTCTTGGAGACCCCAAGTCAGCTGGCATCAGAAGTAGGATTCGCTATGATGACCCCGACCCACTGAAATACGGTGAAAGCACTGTTTGGGAAAGGAAGGACGGCGGACAGGCTGTGATGAATATTTGGTGGCCAGGTGGCTACAGGGTCATCCGTGGGGTGCAGCAGCTGAGCTGCTCTCTGTTATGAGACATAAACGTTACCTGTGGAATCTGAAAATGATAGATCCAACTCCAGGGGAGTGAGCTCACTGCTTCTGGCCACAGTAGCTAAAGTGATGCCTTTGGGTTTTACGCTCTCCTCCAGATAGCAGAAAGGGCTCCCAAATTCCCAAAGGTGAACGGGCCAAAAATGTTAAAAGTTTACAGTGCTCTCTCCTCCAGGTGGGGTGGAGGAGCAGGATGGGGGGGAGGGTGGGGGGCAAGAGGGAATAAAACCAGGTCCTAGGGCCGGAGCAAAACTTCAGAGAAACCAGAAAGAAAAGGGAGGGAGGGAGCGCCCAAGCAGGTTTTTTTTTGTTTTTTTGTTTTTTTTCAGTCTAGCTGCTACTGCAGTAGCCTCCCCTACTCCCCTTCCTCCCCTGCGTTCCAGCCTCCAGCCGGGATCTTCCCTGGCAGCTGTGATGTTGACACGTAAATGCCGAATTTATTTCTTGGCAGTTCAAGTAAATTTGCAACAAGGTAAAAAAAAGAAAAGGAATTTCTTTGGTAGCTTTGTATTTCATGGCTATCACAGCTGGATGCATGATATAAATTGACATATAATGTTTAATACTTATAATTCCATACATGCCTGAGGAATCATCTTCATCAGGAGAAGCTGCAAAAAAGAAATGTGTTAGTGGGACACAACTTCCTTGCTTTTTGCCACCAGTGGGCGGGTTGGAATTTAAACTCCTTTGAGTATTGGAAACGGAACAAGTCTCTGTAATTGCTGGGTTTTGCTATGGAAGATTCGGATGTTTGCTTAGTGAAGCCCCTATAAACAGGGAGACAGTAAGAAAGAGGTGATCTACAGATACACACTTTTAAAGTTCTAAAGAACAGGTTTTAGCTGGCTATTGAGGGCTTGTGAAAGCAGAGGTCAGACCTTAGAGCCTGAAATGCGTGCCTGTGGGGATGGGGGTGGGGGAGAGAGGGGAGAGGGAGAGAGAGAAAGGGAGGGAACTCAAAGGGTGACAACACAAAAGGTGTAGCAAAGTCACTTTGCATGTCACTTAGAATTTCTGGCCCTGCAGCATCTTGCCTTCGCTGCTGAAAAAAAAAAGCCTTTGGCTTTTAAAAAATCCTGAATTCACAGATCCTAGTTGCCTGGACTTGATTCTAAGCTCAAACCTGATGCTATCTGGGACAGGCTTCCAGCTCCAGTGTGAGCTGGACTGAACTGAAAACAGGAATAGGCTCAATAAACAGCTCGGATTCTGTGACTTCTGTACCTTAGGCCACCTTTCTGTGGGTCCCCACATTGTGAGGAAATCGTGAATGCTTGGGTCACATACAAATGCTCACAGGAAAGGAATTGTTCTTCGATGGGACTACCTGAAATCAAGCTGCTGACTGGCTGCATATTTAACTTGTGACTATTGCCCCAAGCTGTAATTTGTGAGAGGGTACATCACAGGAACTATGACCCTCTATTCACTCCTTACAGGTTGAGTGGACTCCGGGCATGTCTTAATTGTGTGTGGCTCTCCTGATAAGCTGCCATCTCCAACAAGGACTGATTACGTGACCACTTCCCTCACCTCTCCTGTGCACACACCTTAGTGCAATCTGATTATTCAATGCAGCTGTCCTCAGAGAAGGGTTGATCTTTACTAGGCTGCTTATTGGTTATGTGATCAAGGCAAAAGGGGTGGGAAATTATGTAAACCTCTAAAACTTTTGAAAATTATGAAATTTTTTGAAAATTCAAGATTTTGTCCTGACCGATTTTTGAACATGGTGGTTTTCTGGCTCAGCTCTATAAAAATGCTCTTCTGAGAAGATGTTCTGCCCCTCTTACACAGAACCCCTCCAAGTGAAAGGTATGGATGAGACTAGGGGATGACTAAGAAAATACAAAATTATGATTGCTGAATGGAAACACTGATTTTGTAACAACCAAGGAAAATCAACTGAAACTCCTGCACTTGGAAGAGGCATGAGTGAGGGGAGAAGGCATGATGATGTTTGTTTTTTGAAACTATTCCTGGAAGCTTCTTCCCCCTCCTTGCACCATTCCAAGCTGTTTAGAGTGCTTTGCATTCAGAGTGCTGAGCCTGTGCTCCTATCTGACAGGGTTGACCATGAGGTAGCAGGAGGCGGCCGGGCCCTTGCACCTGCCATGCAGAAAACTTCCAGCTGTTGTCCCCACTCATGAGGTGGATGCACTGGTCTCATGGACAACAACACTGTTTGGAGCTGACTGGTAGTCCCTCTGAAACTAAAGACTGAGCTAAATGACTTGGACTGGAAACCCCAGGACAAGATGCCCATGGTAGGAGGCCACATCATAGTGCCTAACATATGCCCTGCTTGGGGTGCCCCAATGATGGTAAACTCTTTGTTTGCAGGGTTACTACACATGCCCTCTGGGACTGTATTTCTGTATGTGCACTCTGACTATCATGACACTGCCTCAGCTTCAACTTACTGGCCAGTTGTGCTGGGCCTGAATTGATGCTTAAGGGCAGGTAAAAAGGGTTAATACAGATATTTAAGGGGGAAGCCACCTGGCTAAGGCAGGCCTTTATGATTAATGGGATTTGTTGACTGGCTGAGTCCAGGACCCATGAAGGGCATAATTGAAACCAATACTGCAGACTGTTCTCACTGTGTTGTCTGGGTCTCACTGAGAGTAACTTTGCTGTAAAGCCAAGACAGCTAATGACCAAGGGGGTAGACTATGCAGAGAAGAGTTCACATAGCAGGTTTTAACTTCTGTCCTTGAAAAGACCTGCTTATAAGGTTAGCCCTTGGCTGGTGTCTGGGAACTTAAGATTTTGGAAGGGTTCCCGCTACCCTGTTAGGAGTGACTCATCCCAACTGTACAAACAATATGGTTTATGGTGAACACCTGCTTTCCTTCCACGAGTCTGCAGTTTTGGTATATGCTAGGTACAGAGTGCCCACATGACCACCCTCCTAAAACAACTCTAGGTATAGGTCTCTAATGAGTGTCCCTGGTAGACAGCATGTCACCCATATTGTCACAACTTCTTGCTGGAGAAATTAAACACATTTTGTGTGACTCCCCAGGGAGAGGACCATAGAAAGCTTGCATCCAGTTTTACCCCAGGCTTCACCTATGTATATTTCTCTTTATTATGTTCTGTGTTCTTTTGCTGTGATAAACCATAGCTATAAATATGACTACATGCTCAGTCCTATGAGTCTCATGGAAGATCATCGAGCCTGGAGGTGTGGTCCTGGGGATCCCAGAGACAGTTGGAACTAAGTGTAAAATATTCAACAAGAAGGCAAGTGTGGCTGGAATCATGTGAGTGAAGGGAAGTGGCAGAAGATAAAGTCAGAGAGATAGTAGGGGCTTGATCGTGGAAGGCCTTATTTGGACTTTATTCTGAATGTGATAGGAAGCCACTGGAGGCTCTGAACAGGAAGGAAAACTGGTCTGGTTGCTGTTAGAGAACTGACATAAGGGGGAAAGCAGGGACACGAGGCAGGAAGTTCTTACAGACATGAGACTCTTCAACTATCCTTGGGTGGTTCAGATCCACTTCAGAAAGGAGAAACTTAAGTTCTTCTTTAAGGATGAGTAGAAATAGGATAAATTTGGGCAAGGGGGTGAGGAAGGTAGTCCAAGCAGCAGGAAGAACTTGTACAAAGACCTAGAGGCATAAACTGCACGTTGTATCTGAAGAATGGTAATGGGTTTGATATCACTGAAAGAGGGTCTGGGGCAGAGCCACAGAGATGAAGTCACAGAAGCCAGCAGGCATGCTGCATGTGGAAGATTTTGGGAATCATGCCCAGGGGCTTATGTGTCATCTCACCGGCAAACGGGGAGATACTGCAGGGTTGTAAACAGGGGAGTTATGGATCAAATTTGGGTTTTAGGAAGATCACTATGGCAGAGATGTGGATGAGAGAACAACAAAGGAAGCAAGTTTAAAAGTAAATATCATATGGGGCGCCTGGGTGGCGCAGTCGGTTAAGCGTCCGACTTCAGCCAAGTCACGATCTCGCGGTCCGTGAGTTCAAGCCCCGCGTCGGGCTCTGGGCTGATGGCTCAGAGCCTGGAGCCTGTTTCCAATTCTGTGTCTCCCTCTCTCTCTGCCCCTCCCCCATTCATGCTCTGTCTCTCTCTGTCCCAAAAATAAATAAACGTTGAAAAAAAAATTAAAAAAAAAAAAAAAGTAAATATCACAGTACCCAGTTCTAATGTAGTTGGGACTGCACACAAAACCATGCATATATAATTTATGTTATACATGAACAGAGAGGTGACATGATCAAATCATGTTAGAAACATGCTGACAAAAGACTTCCGGCAAGCACACTAAAGGTATTTACTACCAGGTGGGTCCTTCCTACCTATGGAATGCTTTAGCAGTATGCATGTGGTATGTCTACACTGCTCACTGTACATAAACCTGGGATGTATATATTTATGAGGAATGACTTCCTAGAAAATATCACACAAGCTATGCAGTTATCACAGAATAAACTGGAGATGTTTCATAATGGAAATAGCCCCATTCATGGACGTAACATTCCATATGCATCACTCAGAGGCTTCGTACGTTAAAATCCAGGCCAGGGTGCATCCTAGTTGAGGCAAGCAGTAGCTGGCAGCAGCCCTGGCAGTCACAGACTTCTCGACACTTTACCTGTGTCTTGTGATAATTGTATCTTTGAACATATTAGTCAGGTTTGGTGCTGGGTAAGATCTCTCATTTGTTGGAGTCCAATATACCAATCTGACCCATTGGGTTTTCTCACAATATTTAATTTGAAAAGGAAGAATCAGGATGAATGATATATTTCCTAAACATACCCACCAAAAAGGGCTACCAGTACTGACAACTAAGTTGCAGTGCATGTCCCTGCTGCCTAGATTGTAGTGTCTAAATACAATTTCCACTAACAGGAATCTGGTTGGGGGGGGGGGCGGGATGGCTGATTCATTTCTGGGTTAGGAAATGTAAAAGATAATTTAAGACATCCTACCCTGCCTGAAAAGAAAAAATGTTTAAAAGTTACCTACAATTAGTCAAAAGAACAAAGGAATGAACTTAAAGGAACTGTAAACAGGCACAACTGGGGTCACGTGAACAATGAAGAAGGGTGACTGCAATAGCGTGAAGCACCAACATGTGAAACCCACAAATCTGTAATGATGCTGAGAAGCAAAGCAAAAGCAAAGCAAACAAAAACAAACAAAAAAATGTACTCATTGGCCTCCTTTGGAGGTTACTAGGGCACCAAGTTATTATCTGAAAATACTTCAAGGGAAAAACTCGAGCATTTATCCTGCTTATAAGGACTATGTTTCAGGGTAACCAAATAGTTGATGAGGGAAAGTTTTTCTTCATAAAAGAATCCCAGAAAACAAATGCAGGTAGAATTATATGTTAGAAAGCCATCACTTTGCAATTCTTAGTGAAATCCAGACAACAAACAAAATGGTTGTCAAAACCTCTAGGAGAAATGTCTGTGAGGAATTTTCGCATGGCTGGATCAGGCTGACACCACCCAGCTTCATTGATTCATCACCAGAAGTGGGACAATCAGATACTATATGCAATGCAATGTAAAAGGAAGTACACAATATGCTATGAGATATTCTCAATAAAAAACCAGAGCTGAATCTACCCAAGCCTGTAGAGCTAACTCCCAGTTTACAGACTAGACAACAGACAGTGGAACATGTTAAATTATATTACAAGGATATGACCAACTAGATCCAGAATGTGGGAAACTGTATAGCACAAAGGACATTATTTTCCTAACAAATAAAATGAAATAAAAAACAAGGGAGAGAGAATTGTTATAGATTAAGAGAAACCTATGATCTTAGTTTGGATACTCATTCAAACAAATCACTTCGGGGCGCCTGGGTGGCGCAGTCGGTTAGGCGTCCGACTTCAGCCAGGTCACGATCTCGCGGTCCGTGAGTTCGAGCCCCGCGTCAGGCTCTGGGCTGATGGCTCAGAGCCTGGAGCCTGTTTCCGATTCTGTGTCTCCCTCTCTCTCTGCCCCTCCCCCGTTCATGCTCTGTCTCTCTCTGTCCCAAAAATAAATAAACGTTGAAAAAACAAAAAACAAAAAACAAATCACTTCTAAGAAGATATTTGAAACAGCTGGGAAAACGGAGAGGCTGGGGATTGAGTGATTAAGGAATAACAGCTAATTTTGTGGGTGTTCTAATACTATTGTGGTTTTGTTGGAAAAAAAAAGTCATACTTTGAGAGATACATACATAGGTGAAATAACATGTGGAATTTGCTGTAAATACTCTAGGAAAGAAAAGAGTTAATGTGTGGGGGGTGGCAGAGACGCAACAAGAATGGAATTGTAGAGGGCCACTGACTCTGGGAGATGGGTACAGGGGCCCATTACATCCTCTACTTTTGTGCATGTTTCAAAGTCTCCCTTATAAAACATAAAAAAGAATGAATTAAGCTATAGTATTTGGCAAAAACTTAAAAATGGTAATACACACTGGCTGAGGTGCAGGAAAAGGAGCAGTTTCAAAGGAAGTAAACAATTACTTTTCCTAAGAACAATTTAACAGTATGTATCGAATGTCTTTTAAAATTTTAGGGGCGCCTGGGTGGCGCAGTCGGTTAAGCGTCCGACTTCAGCCAGGTCACGATCTCGCGGTCCGGGAGTTCGAGCCCCGCGTCGGGCTCTGGGCTGATGGCTCGGAGCCTGGAGCCTGTTTCCGATTCTGTGTCTCCCTCTCTCTCTGCCCCTCCCCTGTTCATGCTCTGTCTCTCTCTGTCCCAAAAATAAATTAAAAATGTTGAAAAAAAAAATTAAAAAAAAAAAAAAAAAAAATTTATATTTAGTCCAGCATATTTAAAAAACTAATTCTCTAAAAATTTTCATAGATGTGCACAAGGATACATCTAAAATGGTCACCCAACAAAAAGCATTGTAAACAACCTATTTCCAACTTATGACATGTCAATTTTTTTTTTTTAAGTTTTACTTATTTAAGTAAATACCCAGCGCGGGGCTCAAATTCAGGATCCCAAGATCAAGAGTAGCGTGCGCTTCTGACTGAGCCAGCCAGGCACCGCTACATGTAAAATTTTTTATAGTCATTAACCATCACATTGTAAAAGAATACTAAATGATAAAGGAAATTGTTCAAGATGAACTGTTAAGGCACAAAATATGGGCTATAAAATAGAATATACATTTTGTCCCATTTTAGTCTTCTGAAAACTATGCATTTAGAAAAGATCCTGAGTTTTCTCCATAATGTTAACAGCTGTTATGTCTAGTTGATGGAATTAAGATGCTTTTAATTTTTTTACACAGTTTTTCTATTTGCAAGTATGGGTATTTATAATAAAGAAATTGTATTTTTGAAAGGTCAAATCTGGATCAATTTCTAAAAGTAGCTAGTAATGGAAATAATAAGTGGGTATGGTAGTGATATCTGAAATAATAAACTAAATGACGGGAGGCTGATGGGACAGGGCAGAGTGGATTCATTAACAATTAATTTTAGAAGGATAGGTATTTAGCACACTCTATTGTGAGAAAGAGCAAGTTGTAAATTTAAAAACAGAGGGTGTCAAGAAGGTTAAAGTTAGAAAAGAATTAAAGTGTATGTGAGCTTCAGTTAGAGGAATAAACACCTACATCAATTTCCTACGGTGACAGGGAAGGTTATTGTAGCAAAAATCTTAACACAATTCTGAAAATAACCAGAGCAGCATATTAGACAATCTCTCTTGAGTTTCTATTTTGTGTACCACGCGGACAGATAATTATATACTGGAGTGCAAAAAGAAATGTTAGGATATTACTGTAATACAAACGCAATTCTGATCATCAAATTCAGCTTATGTAATGGGTCAAATCCATTAAATGAATAACTTTGACATATAAAAATCTAGAAAATCCTATACTACCACACTTCACATATTATATATGGTTCAAAATTAGAAACCAGACATAAACACTGGTTTAAATTTTAGTTGTCTCCTTCCTAAATCAGGCAAAAGCAAAGAAAATGCCCAGTCTACCTTGTTTCCGTACTTTCGATGGTTCTTCGTAGTCCTGGTTTTCTGGATTTGGAGATTCTAGAAAGCTGATTTCTTCTGTGACACTTTCTGCTTCTTGACTCCTGAGGCTGTCTTCCTCTTCTTGAATAGGTGATTCTAATTCTGATTCTTCTGAATCAAGAAAGATTTGACCAGCGACTACTCTGCCTGCTGTGCTGTGGTCCTTTACCGACGACTCATCTGATGGCAAAGGGGTCTGAGAATGTAAAGTATTTTTAGTTTCCAACCTAATTTGACCACTACTTTTATTAATCCAGATACATCTCCTTCAGCTGTGAAGGAGCTGGTCGTCTCTCTAAACTCTGAATACATACCACTGTGGTATGTATTCATCACATGCCTTCATCACTTGCCTAACCTGACTCTTCCAATCTCAACTTAAATGTTACTTCCCCCAGGAAGCCTTCCTTAATTCCTGAGGTCTGGATTAGGGTCTTTCCCTATAAGTTCCCAACATCTCTTATACTTCCCCTTATGCTAGCCCTGTACTACAACTTTCTGATTCTTATCTGTGTTTCCTCAAATCTAGAGATCAGAGATCATAACTGAATGGTTTCCTTGGATACATAATAATCAGCCTTATTCACTCAACCAATTTAGCTCAACAGATGTATAAAAATTGATATATAAGTGGAAACAAATGGCAGAGGTTAAGCCTTCAAAATTAAAAAAAACTTAAAAAAAAAACAGAAATAAAATCAATCTCTCATTAGGCAGGAAAAGTGTTACTGCCTTGGGGCGCCTGGGTGGCTCAGTCGATTAAGCGTTCGACTTCGGCTCTGGTCATGATCTCGCAGTCCGTGAGTTCGAGCCCCGCGTCGGGCTCTGTGCTGACAGCTCAGAGCCTGGAGCCTGTTTCAGATTCTGTGTCTCCCTCTCTCTCTGACCTTCCCCGTTCATGCTCTGTCTCTCTCTGTCTCAAAAATAAACGTTAAAAAAAAAGTTACTGCCTTCAGGCTCTTACACAGCACATTTAAGTTAAAATTAAACCTAATAACCAACACTGTGAATGAAAACACAGTATTTATTATTCTCCTTCCTACAGGTCAGTGATTCCTAGCTTCCCCCCCTCCGGAAGAACTAGTACATTGAATATCAGCTATGTTTTTCTTAACCCAATTCTATGCTCAAAAGATGCAGATTTCATATCCTTTTTAAGATACATGAATTCATAGTTTTAAATTGGGCATTAAATACTGGTGAATGTGAATTTTAGTACACACCTTGGAATCTAAGGATTCATCTTGACTGCCTTCCTCATCTGTAAAGAAATTTTAAGACAATTTTAGTCATCCTTCTCGCTGGAAAATTGCAGGTATTATTAAAGCACTTAATAAGTACAACAAATAATAATCAGACACTTGATAAATACACCTAGAATTACCTAAAAATTGCTTGTGCTCAGCAACTGCTCAGAAAATACTAGGTGAAAGCAAAACAAGGGGCTGGCTGGAGTGGTCCTTCTTCTCTCCCCGGGCACAACGGCAGCTCCATCTGTTATACAGGCAGGAAGACCAGCTACCTCTACCACCACCAAAACCAGACACTTCTGCACATAACCATCCAATTCTTCTGTACATATTAAGTCTACTACTAAGAATGTGTTACTAAATTTATAAAAATCAATCTCTGATTTTGTGGTTCAGGATACCACCTATTATTTTCCTCTGATCAGAATCTGGAATTACATAGCTTATCTTAGTACTGATTAGCATCTTACTGTTCACTGAGACTACTAAAAATGGACACTAAGAATTATTATTATGTGACAGTAGAATTGCCAGACTAAGATATTTAGGATTTGTGTTCTACTCTATTCAGGATACAACCAGATACAAATAAAAAGTAGCATCAAACCATCATGTTTCTTATTAAGAAATTAAGATCTCTTATTAAATAAACAATGAATCCAGACCTTGGTTACACCTTTCTTCCAAACTCCTATCTGCTGCTTTGGCTTTGTCCAATTATGTTAACCTTCCTTCTATTACTCCTTTTGTGCTTTCCTATAACTTCTATTCTGGCAACTTGTCATTCTTTTTTCTGATCTTATACAAACACATTCAACAACCCAGTGTCCATATGCATGTGTTTGATCTTTGTATTCCTGGCCAGTTTAAAAACAACTGCCACATGATCTCTAAGTTGCCTTCTTAGTCTTAAAATTACCTGATTTTATCCAGGAGTGAGCTTCAATATTGCCTGCTCTGTAAGTTATATGGGAAATTAACCAGCAGACAAAATGCTATAAAACCATGTGTTTTTTACCAGGAAATTTGGTGTTCTGGTTGTCATTTATCTTTACTTCATATGGTTACACCCTAAATATTATTCATAACTTGCAACTCTTTCAAGACTAACAAAAACATGCTTTGGGGTTTGTATTATCAAAGTAATGAGCTAACTTTAAGAAGTATAAGCAACTCATTATGTACAAAATACACAACACTATTTCACAGTATTTCTCTTGAATATTTGAGAAAACTAGTCTACTACTGAGGTTTTGCCATATAAGAAAAGTGCTGTCAATTCACATACTTAAACCATAGCTACTTCCACATTAACTACTTTTAGACTGCCTTCCAAATATGTTTTTTTTTCTGATGAGTGGGGATGAGGAAGGTATAGCATGCATTAGTCCCATAGTGCCCATAACATTTAGGTAGTGATGCCAGTTAATGAACAATCATCCTTCATGCTAACTTCTTCACAAGTTTTACCCAAAGCCCAAGTTTTAACACAGTTCAAATTCCATTCTCAGCAAATCTTGGATAAAGGAAAAAAATTCATCTTCATTATATATCAAAGTTGTATGTATGGGGGCACCTGGGTGGCTCAGTGGATTAAGCATCTGACTTTGGTTCAGGGCATGATCTCACAGTTTGCGGGTTCGAGCCCCACATCAGCCTCTGGGCTGACAAGTCAGAGCCTGGAGCCTGCTTTGGATTCTGTGTCTCCCTCTGTCTCTACCCCTTCCCTGCTCATGCTCTGTCTCCTTCTCTCTCTCTCTCAAAAATAAACATTAAAAAAAAAAAAAAAAGGTTGTATGTATGGATGTGTTTAATCACAAACATTAACTAATATATCAAGAGCAGTCATTAAATGCACAGATATATACAGTATATACCTACATACTGAAACTTTAGATGAGCTGGAACTCTTAAATTACTGATCACTAAATCATGAAATTTAGTACCTTCTCAACACAGGTCACATACGTAGCTAATAGGTATATAATACAGACACCTATAAATAAATTTTAAGATATGTACATTTGAGACACTACAAGCTATTAGACGTTTGACTGGCAAAATGTGTTTCTGAACTCCAAGAGACATGGAAACTTGTGACATCAAGGTTATTTCACGTGAATTGCATCATGCTTCTCTCTCTGTCTCTTCTCTCTTCAAACTAGGAATATATACTAAGGTTACCGGTAAATAAGAGAACTCTCTCTCATTTACTAAACTGGGAAAGACTACTCCAGATGGTAGTCTTAAGGCATAAGCTATTTTCTCTTTCAAACTGATATATCCATTCACATAACACTTTTATAGAAGTTGCTTATAATCTAGAAACTTCTCACATATAGCAGTCAGGTAACAAAGACACTGAAGTTATGCATAAATAAAAAGAAAATAATAATGCTTTTATCAGAACACAGACAGCAAGAAAAAAATGCAAAAGAATTCAACGAAGAGTTACACATTTCTCATTCAATAGCAACACATCCAAAATATAATGGTTTACATTACTTTAATAATTGTACACCTTCCTTTGAAAAAGACCAATTTTCCTTTTCATTATATCAGCTAACCAAACTGCAAAAAGTATCAGGGATATTCTTTCAGGGAAAAGTAATCATCACAGATTCATTTTCCAATTTGTTATGTAAACTAAACAGACTGATGGACCTTCAAACATAGAAAGTAGTAAGAGTTTGGCGAAAGACAGCAGACATCCTGTTCTCTGATTTGCCACAGATTCTGTGCAGATCCTACAATACCCCTGATTTTAATTACTCCCAAATCAAGGCCTGGAGAGCTAGCTTCAAAACCTGCCTTCATTACATGTTAATACATACATGGTTCAATACAGCAAGCTTCCTTAGCCTTCTTCTCAACGCATCAAGAGAGAGTAATACCACCTGCCCCGTTGACTCACAATGTTTTAAGGAACAAAAGAACAATGAAATTAAACATCCTCTGCAATCTCAAACTTACTCTTTGAGTATGATAATAGAACTATTATGTGAAACACTTAGCAGTGGATCTAATTTAAAAGATTCTGTAACACTGTTGGCATAAAGAAAAAAAGTAAACTATCTCTTCCTGTTGAAAATAAGAAAATATGTATTTCTTTTTTTTTAATGTTTTTATTTTTGAGAGACAGAGTACAAGTAGGGGAGGGGCAGAGAGAGGGAGACACAGAATTCACAGCAGGTTCCGGGCCCTGAGCTGTCAACACAGAGCCTGACGTGGGGCTTGAACCCACAAACAGTGAGATCATGACCTGAGAGGAAGTCAGACGCTTAACTGACTGAACCACCCAGGCAACCCAAGAAAACATGTATTTCTAAGTGAGAAAAATTATAGCATTTTTCATTATCAAGAGAATGAAGGAGAAATGCCTTTTTAATGCCCTCCTTTATTTATTCACAGGAAAAAGAAAACATTGCTAATAAAAGTTTCATATTTTTATATGCCTCTAAGACAAACTATGAAATAATAGCTACTAACAGTGACAGGATAGATATTTCCTTTGTTGGCTGATTATATTCTAACTGGTAATAAATGCAATTTGCTCTAGGTAACCACTAATATCCAAACTTTAAGTCAACACAAATTATGACCCAACACTTGAGTTTTAAATAGGAGCAAATCTTTAAATCTAAACTAATAATGAGGTGGACTTCCTGTATGAATAAGCAATTTAATGAATAAAAAAGTCAACTAAAAAGCCACGTACTCAATTTCTAAAACTTTACTTCACACAAGTGTTTTACCATATTTGCGCTTCATGTGAGTACAGTACTGCCTTTATTGTTTGTCAGCACGCACATCTATACGGTTTTAGTTGTGGCTAAACATGGATTTTGCCTCTGCCAGAGAAATGCTCTGGCACAGTTTAACTACAATGGAAATCTCTGCTTACACCAACACAGTCCAAAGATTTAACATTTCAGTCTTAATAAACTATTATAACTACCCGAGAATCCCAACTGTTGCTTAAATGACTTCTTCAAGTATCATCTCCACTGACATGAAGCTCTAAGTATATGAAATAACTTAACGGAAGATGCAGGAAAATGTTTCTACGCTTTAATTTTCCTTAAATTGTGCAGACTGAACTCGGAGGAATATTTACCATGTTCCTTAAGTAGTTCTTATACTTTAGCGTGAAGAAATCACTTGTGAACTTTGTTAAACTACAGATGGCTGACCTGTTCCAGACCTAAAACTGCATGTTTAACAAACTCCTAAGAGGAATTCTGATGCAAGTGGTCTGAGGTCCATCAGTTACTCTATCCATTACACTCAACAGCTCCATTTCATACTTCTTTTGGTCAAATAAATGCAAGCAGGGCTTCAAGAGTTATGTAGAGTTTTTGAAGATTTGGTTATGAATACAAACCATCACTAAAAGGGGATAAGGCAGACCTTAAAGGATGATGTTGGCAGTTAAGTAACTAGCATATGCTTGTTGCTTTTGAAATGGTATCTCAAACCACATTATGGATAGAATTTTAGGTTTAGACCTCTCATTTTAGAAACAGAATGACGTTATGGCATCGACTTACAACTAGGACAGATAATTTGGGGATTCAAATAACCATCTGGGAAATTTTCTGTTGAAAAAAAAAAAGAGTTGACATTTATACCCTGCCTTGTTCCAAAAAAATTTAAAGCCACAGAACAGTTGTCTTGTTAACTAAACTGATTAAAATTCAAACGCTTTATTGTACTAATTGTTTCTTTACCAACAGTTAGAAACACTGTTTCTTTATCAACATTTTCAAAATAGAAGTTTTCAGATGTAGGCATACTGAACTATTAAAAAATAAAAACCAAACCACAGTATCAATCAGCTAACTGGAAAATCAAGTCAAAGGCACATTTCTATATCTATCCAAAAAATGAAAACGAGTTGCTATACATTTTAAATCTATAGGGACCAAATTTTCTCAAAAATCACAGAGTTACTGTCAACAAACATGGGGCAACTCCAACGCCGTGACAGAGGTAAACACCACTTCCTCAGGAATATTTCCTGAAAAGGGATAGAGAGTGGGCACAATTATATCAAAATTCTCCATTTTTAAATAGACAAAGAGACAAGGGATCACCTCAGGTACTAAGTAAATCCGCCAAACCACTGTCAACATCCTGGTTTTGATGGCCCTTGTGATAGGGCTCAGTGATAGATCACTGGCTCAGTGATAGATCCAGGTGTGTCAATTACTTAACTTACAAATCTCAAGCACATAATCTGTATGAGAGTCGAGGAAGTTCCAAAAGGCTCAGGTACCTCTGTGGATCTAAGCCAGCTGTTGGGATTCATTTCCAGGGTCAATTCCTCATTCGCGAGGAGTCGCTTAAAGTTTGTTAAGTGAGGAGAGGTGTGGGCAGGGTGACCGCCCCTTCTTTCCCTCCCCTCTCTAGCTCCCTAAATACCCGCTCTAGTCCAGGCCAGCCAAAGTCCAAGGAAAGACAACGAGTGACAGGCTAGTGCGAGGTGTGACCAGAGAGAGTGGAGTCTCCAGCTTGAGCCCCCACGGCCCTGCCCCGGGATGGAGGCCGGGGGGCGGTGGCTCCCGGCCTCCAATCCGAGGGGGCGGATACTAACCCGAGGACGCCGAGGCCGAGCCCAGCAGCACCGCACAGAGCAGCAGCGTCAGCCCAACCCGGACTCGCATCCTGCTCTCGCGGCCGCTGCCACCCCCTGGAGCTGTCGCTTTCGCCTCTGCCACCACCAACTCAGCCACCGCCACCGCCTCGCCGCTGCTCTTCCTGCTCTGGTCTCCTTCCTCCGCCCCTTCCCAGGCCTCCCTGCCCCAGTGCGCAGCCAATCCCCGCCCGCCGCCGCGGGCTCCGTGCCCAATCGTCGCAGTCTTCCCGCCCACCCCATTGCTCCGCCCCCGGGGTCATGCATTGACCAATCATTTTGCGAGGTTCCCACACGGGCTTTCCCGGTAGGACCACGGCCTCACCGACATGGCCCCAGCTAATTGGTAGATCCTGGGTTCAACCCTCCCGGAATCCGAGAGTGGGTCCAGGGCCGGGAAGAAAAGAAAGTCACCCAGGACTACAATTCCCACAATGCACTTCATGGGCTTCTCTCGAAGTGTGCTTTTGGAAAACGTAGTACATTGTGGGGCAAGATTTACAAATGCAGGTAGGTGGCTGTCGAAGTTAAGAGAACTTACTTAAGTAACATCTGGGGCAGACATTAATTCAAGGCCACGAACTCACAGCCTCTGTGTGTGTGTGTGTGTGTGTGTGTGTGTGTGAGTGCCAAAATATGTATCAAGCAACACACATTGTAAGGGTAATAGTTTGCAATGTGTATTAAGCTCTTATTCCTCTTTGTTTTATTTAGAAATTTTGAATTGGACAAAGTGATATCAACACTGAGGAAAAATACAACAGCTAGACTGAGTTCGAAGTATTTTTTTGAACTTAGGTAAAACCGTGCCATATGTACAGAAACCAGGATAGAACTCACTACCTGCCCCCCTTTCCCTGACAAAACAAAAGGAAAGAAACCCCGTCCAGTGCAGATCATTTCAATGCTAGTATTTATTTTTAGGAGGACCACCAGATAATAATCATCTGTAAGACGTGGCAACAGCCTTTGCAAAAACCCTTTCAAACACTTGTCCTTATCTGTCTCTTTTTGTAAGTGACACTGTTCTCTTCGTTGACTAAGTTCAGGAGACTGGGTTGATGTATTTGGAGATAAATGTGATGGTGATTGATTGCATTGCAGAAAAGGAAAGAGTCTTGTATGATAACTACCAACTTCAGGCATGCTCCCACTTCGGTAGTAGGGCAGTAGCTTGTTTTCCTGCCCCTGCGTCAAATTGTGTCATTTTGTTTTCCCTAGCATCCACCCACTCTCAACTCAGTCCTGGAACTGAGTTGAGCTCAGTTTGAGGTCAGGGTTCTGGTCAGGACACCGGCCACATGTCTTAACGCCTCCAGACATTTTCTTCTGTCTTCTTTGATAGAAAGTCCTCTTTTCCAGGACGAGGATAAAAAGTTAACTGCTGGAAAACAAAAAACTAACTGCTGTTCCACATTCACATGGGAGGGGATGAAGGAAAAATATTGTCCTATTATAATTGTACTACTGCCTCCTTGGCACTCATCTCTGTTTCTGTCATTATAATGTTTCCTCAGAGTTCCTCTGATTTTAAATCATAGAGTAGGGGTGCCTGGGTGGCTCAGTTGGTTGGGTGGCCGACTACAGCTCAGGTCATGATCTCGTGGTCTGTGACTTTAAGCCCCGCATCAGGCTCTGTGCTGACAGCTCACAGCCTGGAGCCTGCTTTGATTCTGTGCCTCCCTCTCTCTCTCTGCCCCTTCCCTGCTTGCTCTCTGTCTCTCTCTCAAAAATAATAAACATTAAAAAAAATTTTTTTAATCATAGAGTAAAATCTGGTATATTTTCGTCCCTTTTTCATCTTATCGATCATTGCATCCCAATACTTTGAGCTATGTAGTTACTCTTTTATGTGACTATTTTTCTCTTTCTCACTCAAAATTTCCCTCCTGGGTCTCATTTTCTGTTACCTGCATCGTGCACCTGAGTTCTAGCTATTTTCACCGTCATTCTCCCATGACTCTTACCTAAGTCTCATACAGCCAGATTCATTTTCCTTTCAAAATTAAATTTCAATTCAATTAAAATTAAATTGAAATTCCTACTCGAAATTTTTCAATGACTGCCTTTGTCATAAGATCGAAAAAATATTAGAACTTCTCCTGAAAAAATAGGAACTTGTGCTGACAGTTTTATTTTCTTGAGGAAGTACTGGGAAGACATTTCTGCCTTCTGCGGAAGAAGCAGCGATTATCTGATTGATAGATTAGGGAATGACTGTTCACTGCTTGAGACTCAGCTTTACTTTTCATCTTTTTCTTTCCTATGTGCTTCTTACATTCAAGGTCCGGTGCTAAGTGCTGCATGAATACATTTGCCACTTCTCTGACTAATCTCCTGATTTCCACATGAACACGCTCTTGCCTTGTCATGGGCTCCTTTACCCTCTCCCCACTGCCCTTGCTTCCTCTTCTTAGCCACAGCCATGGCATCCTTCCCACTTTCACTTGGATTTCATCTTGGCCGAGCCTTCTCTGACCAGGCCAGTTCTCATTATTCTTTATGTCTCTAAGGGTTCACAGAACATTCACAAACTTGCCTTTTAAATGGGATGTAAACTTTCTGAGGCCAAAGACAATTATTTAATTCTGTGCATAGATATATATCATTGGACTTGCCACTAAATAGTTTTTGTTGATTGATAGTACACCTTAGTTATAAAGTATTTTAATAAAAATAAGATCTTATTATAGATAATAGATAATTATAGACTATTATTTTAATAGTAAGATCTTCAAAGTCCTTGCTATCTATTATAAGCTTAATTTTAAAATATTTTACAGGGAAATATTAAGGAGCATTTGCACCCTTAGGATACAGGAAATTTACTTCATTCCTCTTCAGCTCTGTAAAAATGAGTATATTAATAACATCTTCTTCACCAGATCTGTTGTGAGGTTAATACCTCAAAAGAGGTATGCAGGAAAAGAGAATGTTTTACAAATATTATTTCTGATTGATTGCTTGGTTGAAGCAAAGAAGGAAACCAAAATACTACTTTTTATTAAGACTAATAAAACTAGTTTTATTCACTTAATTTGAAAAAGGTTTAGAGCTGCTAGAGGTACTGTCTTTAGCCAACAGCGAATAATTGACATCTTCTGAGAATGCTCATAGGACCTTGGCTTTTGGGGGAAATTCCAAGTCTCCAAAACAGGTCTAGTGGGGAAGACTGGTGTGGGAAACCAGATTTATTTTAACAGCCTGCTAGATTGCATGATGATTAATTAGTGAAAAGGTTGTGAATTCTCCATGGCCTTACCTAGTCCAGGCAAACATTCATCAAGGTTTCTTGCCAACATTCCCAGTTAAACTTATGTACTCACTCTACTTGTACAAAATTTTAATATTATTTATTAATTCATAGACTTCTTTAATATTTGCTCAGCTGTCTCTACTCTGTTTAACTTGTCCTATATCAACATTCTGGATCAGTGTCATAGATTTCCAAGTTGCAGAAAACCTGTTTGCTTGGCATTACAACACAGCATAGGACCCAATGGAGGTAGATAATAAGTGCCTTTTCATGCAGAGGACACTGATGTGACCTTATTCCGTTGAAATGAATCAAACAACCGGCATGTATTGAGAACCTCCTGAAAGTATTGAGCACATAAATCCAGTTTGCTCTTTGTTTATGGATAAGACAACCCCCAGAGCCTTTTCCTAAGAATGCAGTGATTGTCATTAACTCTAGTCAAGTATATCCTTTCCTGTGTTATTCTTAGGCATCTGTTTGGTTGACCATGTGCACAGGCTGTCAGCACTTGAACCAACATATCTGCCAGGGCAGGATTAGGGAGAGACAAGGAGCAGAATATTTTCCCTTTAAAGCTTAGAGAATATACTTTCTTTGATATAGATGAGGTAAATTTAAGTCGTTATTTTGTGTTCACTTCTCCTGGATAAATGAAAATTGAAATCCTTGCACCGAATCATGATTTAGAACCTGACATCTCCTCATGCACATTCTCAGTTCCTTGAGTAAATGGGCAATAGGTTCTTTACTTCATTTTATTAACTGTAATTCCAGGATTGTTTATAGCAGACACATAATTAATCGTCAAATAAACTTTGAATGTACATATAGCTCTCTAAGGTTATAATTGTCATAAAGATCAGAGTGTAGATCCTGATTGCAGAGCACAGTGTTCAATATACCTAAGCTCTGAAGCTGATTGAATGAATAGGGTGTGGCGTGTGTGTGTGTGTGTGTGTATGTGTGTGTGTTCAGGCTCTACTAAGTTTAATCCTGAAGTGACATTTATTTTGGAGGTGTATATCCTTTCTAAGCAGTGTTGATTCATACCAGATAAAGGAAAGGCCGAGATACCTTTATACCCTGAAGAAATGGACAGGCATCTTTTGGTCTAATTTTTTCATAGATTTATTAACTACAGTTCTGGAGAGAGACTGGATTAAAACTAAATTTCAATAAGAACTTGATTAAGTGAACCTTATAAAGTGGAGATAAATGCTTTAGAGCTCCCATTAAATTCAGAATACTTAACTGAGTAGACGGCAATGTATTTAATCAGTGAATGTTGGGTTAAGAACATTATATTCATAGGATAATGCTTCCTTCCTTCCTTCCTTCCCTCCTTCCTTCATTCAACAAATATTTTCTGGGCACTGTCAATGCCTTTCTGCTAAAGACCACTAGGGACACCCCTGTAGTTGAAAACATTAGGTTTAGTACTTACTAATGAGGGAGAACACATGCATGGCATCTCTCTCTGTAAGGAGGCTTTAGAAAGAACCTATTATAGGATTTGGACTTTGGTTGGGTAATTGGTGGGAGGATCCAGGAAAGTTGGGTTTGGTCTAGATTGGATGCTGTTAGCAGTACCCCCGATTTCTATGATTTGGTAGAAATCAAGCAGTAAACCTTATCTGAAAGGAGAGGAGACTAGAATGAGGATGAAACAATCATTGGTGAAGAAACAGTAGTTACTTATTTTAGCCAAGAGATGAAGTGTTTGGTATTTTGTGGATGACACAGGGAACTTGTTTCTGTCTGTGCTTAGATAAAATGGTGAAATGGTTTGCTTTGTTTCATTTAATCTTAGTTGCAGAGTAGCCTGTCTATTGTTGGTATTCTGTGATTGTTTATGTCCAATAGGAGAAGAACATGGCCTGGTTGTGAGTGTCAGGCCGGCCTCTGCTTGTCAGGCGTTCCTCTTTTTCTTTCTCAGCACCTACTGTTGAGGTACACCAGGTTCTTGATGCTGAGGATTCAGTGATTAATAAAACAGACAAAAATCATAAGAGTGTACATTCTAGAGAAATAGAATAAAAGAAATAATTATAATTATTTAGAAGGTGATAAGTACTACAGAGAAAAAACATAAATAGTACAGAAGGGGAATAGGGTACTGGGGGGTGACTGGGGACCACCATTTACATTTAAAGCAGGGAGGTCAGGGAAGACTTCTCTGTAAAGCTCACATTTGAGCAGAGACTTAAAGTGATGAGGAATGAACCATGAAGACATGGAGTGGATCTAGCTGTTCTGATGGGTGTAAGGTGATATCTCATTGTGGTTTTTTTTTTCAGTATATGAAATTTATTGTCAAAATGGTTTCCATACAACACCCAGTGCTCATCCCAAAAGGTGCCCTCCTCAATACCCATCCCCCACCCTCCCCTCCCTCCCACCCCCCATCAACCCTCAGTTTGTTCTCAGTTTTTAAGAGTCTCTTATGCTTTGGCTCTCTCCCACTCTAACCTCTTTTTTTTTTTTTCCTTCCCCTCCCCCATGGATTTCTGTTAAGTTTCTCAGGATCCACATAAGAGTGAAAACATATGGTATCTGTCTTTCTCTGTATGGCTTATTTCACTTAGCATCACACTCTCCAGTTCCATCCACGTTGCTACAAAGGGCCATATTTTGTTCTTTCTCATTGCCCTGTGGTACTCCATTGTGTATATAAACCACAATTTCTTTATCCATTCATCAGTTGATGGACATTTAGGCTCTTTCCATAGTTTGGCTATTGTTGAGAGTGCTGCTGTAAACATTGGGGTACAAGTGCCCCTATGCATCAGTACTCCTGTATCCCTTGGGTAAATTCCTAGCAGTGCTACTGCTGGGTCATAGGGTAGGTCTATTTTTAATTTTCTGAGGAACCTCCACACTGTTCTCCAGAGTGGCTGCACCAATTTGCATTCCCACCAACAGTGCAAGAGGCTTCCCGTTTCTCCACACCCTCTCCAGCATCTATAGTCTCCTGATTTGTTCATTTTGGCCACTCTGACTGGCATGAGGTGATATCTGAGTGTTGTTTTGATTTGTATTTCCCTGATAAGAAGCGACGTTGAGCATCTTTTCATGTGCCTGTTGGCTATCTGGATGTCTTCTTTAGAGAAGTGTCTCTTCATGTTTTCTGCCCATTTCTTCACTGGGTTATTTGTTTTTCGGGTGTGGAGTTTGGTGAGCTCTTTATAGATTTTGGATACTAGCCCTTTGTCCGATATGTCATTTGCGAATATCTTTTCCCATTCCGTTGGTTGCCTTTTAGTTTTGTTGGTTGTTTCCTTTGCTGTGCAGAAGCTTTTTATCTTCATAAGGTCCCAGTAATTCACTTTTGCTTTTAATTCCCTTGCCTTTGGGGATGTGTCGAGTAAGAGATTGCTACGGCTGAGGTCAGAGAGGTCTTTTCCTGCTTTCTCCTCTAAGGTTTTGATGGTTTCCTGTCTCACATTCAGGTCCTTTATCCATTTTGAGTTTATTTTTGTGAATGGTGTGAGAAAGTGGTCTAGTTTCAACCTTCTGCATGTTGCTGTCCAGTTCTCCCAGCACCATTTGTTAAAGAGACTGTCTTTTTTCCATTGGATGTTCTTTCCTGCTTTGTCAAAGATGAGTTGGCCATACGTTTGTGGGTCTAGTTCTGGGGTTTCTATTCGATTCCATTGGTCTATGTGTCTGTTTTTGTGCCAATACCATGCTGTCTTGATGATGACAGCTTTGTAGTAGAGGCTACAGTCTGGGATTGTGATGCCTCCTGCTTTGGTCTTCTTCTTCAAAATTACTTTGGCTATTCGGGGCCTTTTGTGGTTCCATATGAATTTTAGGATTGCTTGTTCTAGTTTCGAGAAGAATGCTGGTGCAATTTTGATTGGGATTGCATTGAATGTGTGGATAGCTTTGGGTAGTATTGACATTTTGACAATATTTATTCTTCCATTCCATGAGCATGAATGTTTTTCCATTTCTTTATATCTTCTTCAATTTCCTTCATAAGCTTTCTACAGTTTTCAGCATACAGATCTTTTACATCTTTGGTTAGATTTATTCCTAGGTATTTTATGCTTCTTGGTGCAATTGTGAATGGGATCAGTTTCTTTATTTGTCTTTCTGTTGCTTCATTGTTAGTGTATAAGAATGCAACTGATTTCTGTACATTGATTTTGTATCCTGCAACTTTGCTGAATTCCTGTATCAGTTCTAGCAGACTTTTGGTGGAGTCTATCGGATTTTCCATGTATAGTATCATGTCATCCTCTTCCGTGACCTCTCGTCTGCGCTTGGCTCCAGAGACTCCATTCTGCTAATCCTCTGGCGGTTTTCTGGGTTATTTAGGCAGGTGTAGGTGGAATCTAAGTGATCAACAGGACGCGTGGTGAGCCCAGCGTCCTCCTATGCCGCCATCTTCCTAGTAACCTCATTGTGGTTTTGATTTGTGTAACATCTGAAATAAATCAAACATAATAAATAAATACATACATACATACCCTTATAAATAAATAAATAAATAAATAAATAAATAAATAAATAAAGGTATGTTAATTACCCTTCAAATAGAAAATTAAAAAAATTTTTAAAAATGTGGACATGAAGAGCCTTCCAGGAATAAGAAGCAGCCCCGATAAAGGTTCTAAGACAAGAGCACGTCTCTTATGCTCCAAGAATAGCAAGGAATCCTATGGCTGTAGAAGCAGGTGAAGGAGGAGATGGCAGGAGAACGGGAGCAGGGGAAGTCAGAGAGTGACTCGGGCCAGATGGTGTAGGGATTTTAGGTCAATATTAAGGGGGGTAGTCAGAATGCTACTTTTTATGACTCTGAGATTGGCTCTCTTGAAGTGTGGCTTGGATAGTGGCCTGGAGCTTCCCCCTCCTGCATGAAAATAAGCAAATAATTACATAATCATTTTTATTAATTGTTTGGATATAATGCTAAAGTAACCAATCAAAACAATTGTACTCAAAAGTTTGATTCAGCAGGAGTTAGAAACTGAGATGGTAAGTACAAAATTGAGACGGTAAAAGAGAAAGATCTTCAAATAAGGATCCCCAAAATATTCAAATAATATTGTTGTAAATGCAAGTCACATGGAAGTAAGTTGAGAAAACATTTACAATGCAAAATAAGTTTTTTTTTAAGTGTATTTATTTTGAGGAGCTCGTGCATGAGCAAGTGGGGGAGGGGCAGAGAGGGAGAGAGAGAGAATCCCAAGCAGGTGCCCTATGCAGGGGCTGAACTCACAAACCATGAGATCATGACCTGAGCCAGAATCAAGAGTCAGATGCTTAACCAATTGAGCCACTTAGGCACGCTTTGATCATTTCCTACCCTTAAAAATTTTTTTTGAAGGTTTTATTTTTATTTTTGAGAGAGAGAGACAGAGACAGAGACAGAGACAGAGGAGACAGAGGATCTGAAGCAGACTCCACACTGACAGCAGAGAGCCAGATGCAGGTCTAGAACTCATGAACCATGAGATCATGACCTGACCTCAAATCTGATGCTTAACTGACTGAGCCACCAGGCAACCCTGATCATTCCCTATTCTTGAATAGGTTCCCAGCTATGCCATGTTGACTTCACATAAATCCACCCTGAAGGGCAGCATTGACAAAAAAAAGAAATGTATGTATTATGTATATACTAAGATATACAAGAAATACATATTTCATATATGCATGAAAAATGTTTGTACACATTGGCACAAATGTATATAATTAAAACAATTGAGAATAAGTTGCAGGCATGATGCTTCTCTAAACATGTTAGTATTTCCTGAAAACAAAGAATTATCTAACATTGCCACAGAACTATGATCAAAGTTAGAAACTTCACACTGATTCAATACTATCATCTAATCTACAGACTTTATTGATCTTGTACTGACTTGCCACAATAATGTCCTTTCTAACAATAGAAAATCCAACATCATCAGTTGCATCCAGTTTGTCACATCTCATTAGTGTCCTTTAACCTGGAACAGTTCTTGAAAGTGTGTGTGTTTCTGAACCACTTGATACTAATAATTTTTAAGTGTATAAATAAGTTATTTCATAGAATTTACCCTAATGTCAATTTGTGTTATGATTAGATTCAGGTTATGTACATTTGGGAAGACCACCACAGAAATGATGCTGAATTCTCTTAGTGCATCATGTCAGGCACCAAATGCTATTGGTTAGTCCAAATTCTGGCAATGATAATGTTAATCAATTAGTTAAAGAGGTGTTTCATTGTATTTACCTTTTGCAATTAATATGTATCTTGAAGAAGACACTTTGAGATTCTGCAAATATCTCACTATACCTTAAACATTCACCCACTAGTTTTACCATGTATATTCATGATTCTTGCCTGAATCAATAATTACTATGACAGCTGCCAAATGGTGATTTTCTAATTCTATCATTCCTTCTACATTTATTATTAGCTTTCTAGCGTAGGCACAGATTTTTCTTATTTATTTCTTCATTTAATTGATTAATTTACATTGTTACAGACTCACACATTTTTTATTCAATACGTTATAATCCTACCTATCATTATTTTGATGTTCAGATTATCTCAGATTTAGCCAGTGGGCGCCTCTTCAAACTGACTACTGTATCTTTTTGAGAGCATTCTTACATTTTTGCACTACTTATATTTTTTTTCTACTTCCCTTGATCCAGTCTTGGAATCAGCCATTTCTCCAAGCAGGCCTGCTTTTCTTCAGTGGAGAATGGTGTTTATATTCCAAGAGTATTCATTACTACTGGGTTGTTAATGTTTCTAAAATATCTTAGCAGATGAGCTGGGAAGTGTGTGTGTGTGTGTGTGTGTGTGTGTGTGTGTGTGTGTGTGTGTGTAGGTATAGATGTGTGTATGTTTATGTGTGCATATATGTATGTATATATAAATGCATGCATACACACATTCATAATACACATAACTACACATATCTATACCCACTGCTACATATATTTTTTAAGTTTATTTATTTTGAGAGAGAGAAAGAGAGACAGAGAGCAGGGGAGGGTCAGAGATAGAAGGAGAGAGAGAATCCCAAGCAGGCTCTGCACTGTCAGCACAGAGCCCAATGTGGGGCTCGAACTCACAAACCATGAAGTCATGACGTGAGCCGAAACCAATAGTTGGACGCTTAACCAACTGAGCCACCCAGGTTCTCCCATTTCTATATCTATTTATGTCTTTCTATATATTAAAATCTCTGGAAAATGAATGAATGAGCCACAGAGAAAACAGGAGAAAATATTTGCAGTGCATATTTTTAAAGGGAATTTGTGTCCAAAATGTGTTAAGAACTTGATAATAAACACATAATGAATATATTATTTAAAACTATCTAGGCTATAAACATAGACATAAAATAAATGTGAATTAAGTAATATGAATAACAAATATAACACATGTATATATTTATGTAATAAATAGAAATACAAAATACAATAATAAATATACAAATAGAATAAAACATAATAATAAAAATATTCCACAAATGGAAAAAGTTTGAACATGCCCTTGCAAGGAAAATGGGTAAGTAGAAAATAAGCACGTGAAAAGGTGTTCAACATCTTTAGTCTTCAAGGAAATGTAAATTAAAATCACAACAAAATATCCCTCCCCTTAAAATGGCAGAACTTTTAAACAATGACAAGTATTGATGAGGATGTAGAGCAATTGGAACTTATAGGGCTGTAAAAGGGTACATCTGCTGAAAAAAATTTTTATCCATAGTCCTTGTGCATGAAACATATATCGACCCTGTAACTTAATGTTTTCATTCTTTTTTTTAAATTTTTTTTTCAACGTTTATTTATTTTTGGGACAGAGAGAGACAGAGCATGAACGGGGGAGGGGCAGAGAGAGAGGGAGACACAGAATCGGAAACAGGCTCCAGGCTCTGAGCCATCAGCCCAGAGCCCGATGCGGGGCTCTAACTCTAGGACCGCGAGATCATGACCTGGCTGAAGTCGGATGCTCAACCGACTGCGCCACCCAGGCGCCCCATTAATGTTTTCATTCTTAAGTGCTTGCTCAAGAGAGATGAGATCCTATGTTCATAAAATGTCTCATGCAATAATGTTTCTGGTAGCTAAATTCATAATAGGGAAGATCTTGGAATCACTTAAAATGTTCACCTTGTGAATGGATAAGCAAACTGGTATGTTGATACAATGGAGTGTTACTTGGCAACAGAAAGGAGAGAATTATTGATATGTGCATATCATGGACGAATCTCAAAAACATGCTGAGCAAAAGAAAACAGACATGAAAGAGCTCATCTTTTATGATTCCATTCCTATGGTGCTCGACAACAGTTACAGCTAACCTATAGTGATAGAGTTCAGAACAGCAGTTGCTTAGTGGTTAGGGTGGGAAGGGGAAAATTAACTGGAAAGGGGAAGAAGGGAACTTTTGGTTAATAGAAATCATCTATAGTCTAATTAGCTTGTGGGTCACATAAGTGACAGAGATACATCTGTCAAAACTCATAGAACCATGCCCTTAAGATCCATGCATTTTCATGTATGTAGATGATACCTTGTGGCAGGCAGACTAATGCACCCCTTACCAAGATGTTCCTAATCCCCAAACCTGTGTATATGTTACCTTTGAAAGCATAGGACTTTGCTTATGTAATTGAGTTTAAGGGTCTTGAGATGGGAAGATTCTCCCAGATTAGCCAATGAGAATGGATAATCATAATGTAATCATAAACTTTCTTACAGGAGGGAGGTGGGAGGGCCAAAGTCAGAGAGAGAAGAGGAGATGCTATTTCTGAAAGAGGACCATGAACCAAAGGATGCAGATAGACTCTAGAAGCTAGAAACAGCAAAGAATGAATTATCCCTGGAGCCTCTGGAAGGAACACAGCCCTGCCAACTTCGTGATTTTGGCCTTGGAAGGTCCATTTTTGGACTTCTGACATTCAGAACTGTAAGATAATAAATTTGTGTAGTTTTAAGTCACGATGTTTGTGGAAATTTGTAATAAGCGGCAGTAGTAAAGAAGCTAAGATATATAGGCATACCTCATTTTATTGCGTTTCACAAGTACTGCATTTTTTCATAAGGTGAAGGCTTGTGGCAACCAGCATGGATCAAGTTTATCGGCACCATTTTTCCAACAGCATTTGCTCACTTCCTATCTTTGTGTCACATTTTGGTAATTCTTGCAAAATTTTAAACTTTTTCATTGGGCACTCACAATGTGCCTATTATATTTGTTATAGTGATCTGTGGTCAGTGATTACATCTCACCAAAAGCTCAGGGATGGTTAGCATAAATTAAGGCATGTACATTATTTTTACAACATATGCTGTTGCACACTTAATAGGCTATAGTATAAACATAATTTATATGCACTGGGAAACCAAAAAATTCATTTGACTTACTTTTTTGCAACGTTTGCTTTATTGTAATATTGGCTTTATTGCAGTGTACCGGAACCAAAGCTACAGTATCTCTGAGGTATGTCTGTACTTCATTTTGAAAAAAAAAGGTATTAAAAAATGAACGTGGGGTGCCTCAGTCAGTTAAGTGTCCAACTCTTTTTTTTTTTTTTTTAATTTTTTTTTCAACGTTTTATTTTATTTTTGGGACAGAGAGAGACAGAGCATGAACGGGGGAGGGGCAGAGAGAGAGGGAGACACAGAATCGGAAACAGGCTCCAGGCTCCGAGCCATCAGCCCAGAGCCTGACGCGGGGCTCAAACTCACGGACCGTGAGATCGTGACCTGGCTGAAGTCAGACGCTTAACCGACTGCGCCACCCAGGCGCCCCAAGTGTCCAACTCTTGATTTTGGCTCAGGTCAGGATCTCACGGTCGTGAGATTGAGCTGGGCATGGAGTCTGCTTGGGATTTTCTTTCTGCCCCTCCCTTTCTCACATGTGATTTCTCTCAAAATAAAATAAATAAAATAAAAAATGCACTTAAATGAGCAGTCTCATGTGCTACCAAAAAATAAGTAAAAAAAAAGCCATATTGTGGAACAGACCTGGACACTACTCTGAATTGTGCCATCTGCCAGTTCAGCAGTTCAGCTGTGGAAACTTTGGAAAGTTATGTAACATCTCTAAGGCTCAGTTTCTGAGTCTACAAAATCACGATTATTAAATCTGGTTTACCTCTCAGAACTGTCATGAGGAATAAAGGCAATAAAATAAGAAAGCATTCTAATAACAAAAGACCAAAAAGGTAAAGCCTTTTTTCAGTTAAAAAATTTTTTTTTAATATTTATTTATTTTTGAGAGACAGAGACAGAGAGAGAGACAGAGTGCAAGCAGGAGAGGGGCAGAGAGAGGGAGACACAGAATCCAAAGCAGGCTCCAGCCTCTGAGCTGTGTCAGCACAGAGCCTGATGAAGGGCTTGAACTCAAGTGCTGCGAGATCATGACCTGAGCCGAAGTCAGACGCCTAACCAACTGAGCCACCCAGGCGCCCCTAGCAATTTTTTAGCACTGATCAGCTGGCACCTAAGAAAGAGGTCAACCTGGGTATTCTGTTCTTCAGTAGTCCTACTAAAGGTCAAACAACATTTTCAATTTCTTATTGATTCTCCAGAAAACTTTGAGAGGTTTGCTGGTGAGCCCAGGAGATAGGTGCCTCTGTTAAAGAGGACCAGGTTCCTTCATCAATTCCTCATTAATTAGCCAGATCCCCACCATGTCCCTTATCAGAGTTTCTCACTTGTCAGGCTTAAGGAATGAGTTCATTATATAATAATAATTAAATTTATTTTGAAGTTCTGGCAATTCACGTCACTTAATGTTTCTTGGAAGTTCTGCTTCCATTCTTTTCCACAGTCACCATCCTGGTTATAGCCCTCATAACTTCATGTCACACAAACTTGCTGATGAGATTATCATCAGACTCATTTTCCTCAATCTCTCTGGCTCAAGAAGTCATAAGGGCTTCTTCTAACCTTGGGCAACAAATTCAAACTCCCCTGCATGGCCGCCAAGCATCTTTTTCCCTCCTCTCCTCTACATCTGCAATCCTATTTTTTTCTTTCCCCCTTATACATGTGTATTAGTCAGCTCAGGCTGTCATGAGAAAATACCACAGACTGGGTGGCTTAGAGAAGAGAAATGTATTTCTCATAGTTTTGAAGACCGGGGGTCTGAGATCAGGGTGCTGGTGTGGTCAGGCTCCCGCGAGAGCTTTCTTGCCTTTTCCTGTGTCCTCACGTGGCTGTGAAAGAGACTGAGCGTGCTCTCAGGTTCTGGTGTCTCTTCTTACAAGGACAGTAACCCTAGCAGAAGGCTCCACCCTCATGATCCATCTGAACCTAATCTCCTCCCAAAGGAGGCGATCACCATCTCTAAATACCATCCCATGGAGGGGGCGGGTAGGGTTTCCACATGTGAATTTGGGAGGAGGGACACAATTCAGTCTGTAGAAACATATTCTGTTTCAGATGTAGTTTTACCTGCTTATTTAATCCTACTTGTTCCTTTCTTTGGGTTGGGCTGCTTGCTTTTATTTTCTAATTCTCTTCCTTTTCAAAACCCAATTCTAAATTCTAAGAAGCACACTTTCAGTTTAATCCTTCTTTTGTTGGGCTTTCTCCCATTTCATAAAATACTCCTTTGTGCCATTTTAGTTTGTGTATACTTGATTTTAAGCATTTTGCTATATATTTTTATTCTGAAATTACAATTGGGTTGTAGTGAGGCAAGTGTCATATTTTGAAGAATAAATACTGCTATAAAGAGCATCTCTCTATTATGAAAAGATTTTGACAGCCTAACTAATGGGTTACCTATCTTTAGCACTATGAGACTCCATTATAAGCAAGAGGAGAAAAAGGCGCAGTAAATGAGAGTTGATTGTGGCAAGATTTAGAATCATTGGGTTTTCAAGCCTCTATCTCTCATATTACATATTTTAAAACTTCACATCTTAAGAAGTGACTTAAGATCGTATAGGTAGTTAATGGTGATGATAGAGACCCTGATGTCTTTCTTCCCATTCTATGGTTTATTTATTTATTATTTTTTAAGTTTATTTATTTTGAGAGAGAGAGAATCCTAAGCAGGCTCTGCACTGTCAGCGCAGAACCCAATGTGGGATTTGAACATACAAACCGTGAGATCCTGACCTGAGCCAAAACCAAGAGTTGGACGCTCAACTGACTGATCCACGCTGGTGCCCCTATGGTTTATTTATTAAAATGTATTTTTCCACTGAAAGCCTAGTTGGTTCTATTCATTTTCTGTTGGTGCTTAACAAATTATGACAAATGAAGCTGCTTAAAACAGACATTTATTATTCCCATAGCTTCCATGTTTCAGGAGTCTCAGCACAGTGGAAATGAATCCTCTGCTCAGGGTCTCACAAGGCTGCAACTAAGGTATTTGAGAGCTGGGGGTCCTCCTCCAAGCCCGTGTGAGTATTGGCAGAATTCATTTCCTTGAGGATGTAAAATTCATAGCAACAACAAACTCATTGCTTCTTCGAGGCCACGAGGAGAGTCTGTTGCTTCAAATCTCTGGCCTGTAAACCCTCTTTTAAAAGGCTTCCTAGGGCGCCTGGGGGTTCAGTCAGTTAAGTGCCCAACTCTTGACTTCAGCTCAGGTCATGATCTCACAGTTTATGAGATCTAGCCCCACGTCAGGCTCTGTGCTGACAGTGTGGAGCCTGCTTGGGATTCTCCCTCTTTCCCTCTCTCTCTGCTCGTCCCCCACTCATGCTCTCTCTCTCTCAATATATACATATATATATGTATGTATGTGTATATATACATACAAGCTAAGCTCTCCTTAGCTTATATATATATATATATATATATACATATATACATATATATATATATATATATATATATTTTTTTTTTAAAGGCTTACCTGATTAGATCAGGTCCTCCCAGAATAATCTCCATTTTGATGAACTCAAAGTCAGTTGATTAGGGACCTGATATTTGTAAAAATATCCTCACTTCTGTTATATAATGTAACCTAATCATGGAAAGGACACCCATCATATTTGAAGCACTCACCCACACTGTAGGCCAGAGGGTTATACTGGGTATGTATATTGGGTTAATTTTTAAAAATTAGGACAAGTAACAACAGAGAAAAACAAAATCATTTCTGGTGTGGCTTTCTGAATAAAACACCATAATGTGTTTCTTTCTAGTCATTTGTTCTTGTTGCCCTTCCCTACTCCCCTTTGGGTTTTTTTCTCCCCATACTTTAAAAATAGAGTCATATACTATATATAACTAAATCTGATACTTCATTCATTTGGCATTATTTTGTAAGAATTTTTACATGTTGTTCTATATCATCCCCATAGACATAATTTTTTCTTTAGTAAACATGTCTCTTTAGTGTGGAAGAAATGGAAAGTGTAGATAAGCAAAAAGGGAAAATAAATCAAATTGCAATATTCAGAATTCAGCCTGAGTGTCATACACTTTCAGATTTTTTATTTTGGTCTGAGTATTTTGAGTATACTCATATAGATATATTTCAAGGTGGAGACAATTTTGGACCTTACCTCTCGGGATTCAAACTTCCCTTTGGGGAAGATGTCACAGTATTAAAAAAAAAACACTCTGATAATTCCTTGGGGCATAAGATGGGACTCTGAGTTTCAGGATATTGGATGATGTCAAGATGTCAGAGAAGGAGAAAGCTACACGGCAAGCTGGAGGAGCAGAATCTGGAGCTCCCAGGAAGTGTGGGAGGTGGGAGTAAAGAGCTGATAGAGGGAGAGAGGAGGGACAGAGAGGTGATGGTACACTGCTGCACACTGTGCAATGTTCCTTTCCCCAGCTCAGTTTTCATTGCATCTGCTAGAAGTTTGAATTCTTGGTGTGAAGGATTTGTTGATGCAATGCAGGGTTTCTCAGCCTGGGGACCACTGACCTTTTGGGGCTGGATAATTCCTTATTGTGCAGTCCCTGTGCACTGAAGAGTGTTTAGTAGCATCCCTGACCTCTACCAACTAGGTGCCGATGGCAGCCCGCCTTCCATTTATGACAGCTAAAAGTATCTCTAGACGTTGCCAAATATCCCATGGGGGCAAACTCAGTTGAGAACCCCTGTTGTAATGGAAATGGTAGGAGTGGTTACGTTTTGTGTTGGGTGATTATGTTGGCTTTGTAGTATGCCAACTTGTCTAGGCTGAACCGCATTCTCCAGTGGATTTTTCTGGTCAGGGTAGGTTTCTGGTCACCCTGTTGGTGTGAAGCAGCAATTGAACGTGCAACTGTTCTAATCTCCTTGAACCCTCCTTCAGCATCTCCCATTCCGGAGCATGAAATTTCACGGAGAAGGGCTGTGGCTTCTGTAGGATGCCCATGTCATTGTGTTAGTTTGCCAGGGCTGCTATAACAAAAAGCCACAGACCAGGTGGCTAAGCAACAGGAATGTATTTTCCCACAGTTCTGAAGGTTATGAGTTTGAGACCAAGGTGTTGGCTGGGTTGGTTTCCTCTAAGCCTCTCCTTAGCTTGTAGATGGCATCTTCTTTCTGTGTCTTCACATCAGATTCCCTTGGTGTGTGTGTGTGTTTCAATTCTAATTTCCTCTTCTTATAGGGATACTGGCCACATTAGATCATGACCCACCCTAATGAGTAATTTTAACTTAATTAACTTATTAAAGACACTATCTCCAAATATAGTCACATGCTGAGGTACTGGGGTATATTAGGGATCTCCGGAAAAACAACCAATAAGACCCCCCCAAAAATATGTAAGTAAGATATAAATGTATATATAGGTACATATCTATACATACATATATGCTTATAGCTATATCCTATTTATACAATATTAATTATAATATAATTATATAATAAAAATATTATGTTATAATATTATATATATAATAATTTATATGTATAAAAGGAGATTTATTATAAGGAATTGGTTCATGTAATAATGGAAGCTGAGAAATTCCAGGATCTGCCTCCTGGAAGCTGGAGATCCAGGAAAGACAAGAGTGTAATTATAGTCTGACACTAAAGGCCTGAGAACTAGGGGAACACATGGGGTAAATCTCAGTTCGAGGGCAGGAGGAGACTGATGTTCTAGCTCAAGCAGGCAGAAAATTCATCCCTTCTTCTACTTTTTGTTCTATTCAGGCCCTAAGCTGATTGGATGATGCTCACTCACACTGGGGGTCGGGGGGAGGTCCATCTACTTTGCTGAGTCTACCCATTCAAACGCTAATCTCATACAGAAGCAACCTGCAGACCTATCCATAAATCATGTTTAATCTGGGCACCCTGCATCCCCGTCACTTTAATACATAACATTAACCATCATGTGGGAGTGAGGATGTCAACATGTGAGTTGGGGGGTAACAATATTCAGCCCAGAACAATTATCAAAGTCAGAGGCCACAATAACTGATGTGGGCTTATTAGCCTGTCATTGTGGACCCTGGCTCATTTGTGTGGGTTCCCACATGTCCTCTCCGTACCTTACTTCACCTTTGCTTCCAGCCTGTCTGCCTTGTGGACTTCAAGTTCTAATATCAGACACAAAGGAGGAGTATTTAATCAACTCCCACAATTGTGTAAGATCAGATTTATGTAGCAAGTATGTATGATATATGTAAATACCCATATTTGGTATATGCTTCTTTGATTGAACCCTGACTGATACAGCAGGGCAGAGGCAGAACACCAGGCAGACAGAGACTGAGGGTGAGGAGGGCAAAGGGAGATGTGGATCCACCCTCCCCTGCTCAAGAAGGGGCTTGCAGGAAGCTTCACACTGCACTAGGGTAGACAGTTAGAGGGGGCCAAAGAAATCTGAAGTAAAGGTCATGGGTAGGGTGTACTACCTGTGATTTTGTTCACATGAATAAACACAGAAACAATTTTAATGGCGCTATGGTTTGCTATTGAGTGGCTGTTCTACATTTAGCTTTACCTTGTGGTTGAATTTTTTTTTTAAGTTTATTTATTTTGAGAAAGAGAGAACAAGGAGGGGAGGGGCAGAGAGAGAGAGAGAGAGAGAGAGAGAGAGAGAGAGAGAGAGAGAGAGAGAATCCCAAGCAGGCTGCCTACTGCCAGCCAGGTCAAATGAGGGGCTCAGTGCCACATCTTAGGAACTGTGAGATCATGACCTGAGCTGAGATCAAGAGTTGGACACTTAACTGACTGAGCCACCCAGGAGCCTCTTGTGGTTGAATATTTAAGTTGTTTTCACCCTCCTCCCTTCTCATTATAAATAATATTTAATCATTTTTTGTTCAGGTCTTATTTTGAATTAAGGATTACATTTTTATAAGAGTGAAATTACTAAGCATGTCAATTTGTGTCTCTGAGAAGAAGATGTAGGTGGGAAGTGGGAGAATCTTGAGAAGGATAAATTAGGGAGGGAACAGGAGTGGTTGGGGGAACCCTCTGGCCATGGTGCAGAGCCAACACCTGTGAAGGGAGAGATGGAAGTTGCAGCTGATGGGGTGCCCAGGGCAAAAGCTGATGTGTCTTTGTTTAGGCAGAAGTGGCCTGACTCAAGTCCCCTGTGTGCTCAGCCATTGGCTGGGATCAGGTTGGGAGAAGCATGGTATCCACCTGAATTCATGATGAATTAAGGTTACCCTTTGTAAGCAGGTCTTTTTGAAAAAGAGTTCAGCATTGTGCACCCTTACACTGGGCCATAGGATACATATGTATGTATGTATGTATGTATGTATGTATGTATTTATAATTTATATCCAAATTAGTTAGCATATAGTGCAACAATGATTTCAGGAGGACGTTCCTTAATGCCCCTTACCCATTTAGCCCACACCCCTCCCACAACCCCTCCAGTAACCCTCTATTTGTTCTCCATATTTAAGAGTCTCTTATGTTTTGTCCCCCTCCCACTTTTTATATTATTTTTGTTTCCCTTCCCTTATGTTCATCTGTTTTGTGTCTTAAAGTCCTCATATGAGTGAAGTCATATGACATTTGTCTTTCTCTGACTGACCAATCTCGCTTAGCATAATACCCTCCAGTTCCATCCACGTAGTTGCAAATGGCAAGTTTTCATTCTTTTTGATTGCTGAGTAATACTCCATTTTATACATATACCACATCTTCTTTATCCATTCATCCATCAATGGGCATTTGGGCTCTTTCCATACTATCGCTATTGTTGGTAGTGCTGCTATAAACACGGGGGTGCATGTGTCCCTTTGAAACAGCACACCTGTATCCCTTGGGTAAATAGTAGTGCAATTGCTAGGTTGTAGGGTAGTTGTATTTTTAATTTTTTTAGGAACCTCCATACTGTTTTCCAGAGTGGCTGCACCAGTTTGCATTCCCACCAGCAGTGCAAAAGAGATCCTTTTTCTCTGCATCCTCACCAACATCTGTTGTTGCCTGAGTTGTTAATGTTATCCATTCTGACAGGTATGAGGTGGTATCTCATTGTGGTTTTCATTTGTATTTCCCTGATGATGAGTGATATGGAGCATTTTTTCATGTGTCAGTTGGCCATCTGGATGTCTTCCTTGGAGAAGTGTCTATTCATATCTTTTGCCCATTTCTTCACTGGATTACTTGTTTTTTGGGTGTTGAGTTTGATAAGTTCTTTATAGATTTTGGATCCTAACCCTTTGTCTGATATGTCGTTTGCAAATATCTTCTCCCATTCTGTCGGTTGCCTTTTAGTTTTGCTGATTGTTTCCTTCACTGTGCAGAAGCTTTTTATTTTGATGAAGTCCCAATAGTTCATTTTTGCTTTTGTTTCCCTTGCCTCTGGAGATGTATTGAGTAAGAAGTTGCTGCAGCCAAGATCAAAGAGATTTTTGCCTGCTTTCTCCTCAAGGATTTTGATGGCTTCCTGTCTTACAGTTAGGTGTTTCATCCATTTTGAGTTTATTTTTGTGTATGGTGTAAGAAAGTGGTCCAGGTTCATTTTTCTGCATGTCGCTGTCCAGTTTTCCTAGCACCACTTGCTGAAGAGACTGTCTTTATTCCATTGGATATTCTTTCCTGCTTTGTCAAAGATTAGTTGGCCATACGTATGTGGGTCCGTTTCTGGGTTCTCTATTGTGTTCCATTGATCTGAGTGTCTGTTTTTGTGCCAGTACCATACTGTCTTGATGATTACAGCTTTGTATTACAGCTTGAAGTCCGGGATTGTGATGCCTCCTGCTTTGGTTTTCTTTTTCAAGATTGCTTTCGCTATTCGGGGTCTTTTGTGGTTCCATACACATTTTAGGATTGTTTGTTCTAGCTCTGTGAAGAATGCTGGTGTTATTTTGATAGGGGTTGCATTGAATATGTAGATTGCTTTGGGTAGTATTGACATTTTAACATTATTTGTGGGGCGCCTGGGTGGCTCTGTCAGTTAAGCGTCCAACTTCAGTTCATGTCATAATCTCGTAGTTTGTGGGTTCAAGCCCCACTTCGGGCTCTGTGCTGACAGCTTGGAGCCTGGAGCCTGCTTTGGATTCTGTGTCTCCCTCTGTCTCTGCCCCTCCCCTGCTCATGGTCTGTCTCTCAAAAATAAATAAATGTTAAAAAAAAATTAACAATATTTGTTCTTCCTATCCAGGAGCATGGAATATTTTTCCATTGCTTGTGTGTCTTCTTCAATTTCTTTCATAAGCTTTCCATAGTTTTCAGTGTATAGATTTTTCACCTCTTTGGTTAGATTTATTCCTAGGTATTTTATGGTTTTTGGTGCAATTGTAAATGGTATCTATTCTTTGATTTCTCTTTCTATTGCTTCATTGTTGTTGTATACAAATGCAAACAATTTCTGTGCATTGATTTTATATCCTGCAACTTTGCTGACTTCATGAATCAGTTCTAGCAGTTTTTTGGTGGAATCTTTTGGGTTTTCCATATAGAATATCATGTCATCTGAAAAGAGCGAAAGTTTGACCTCCTCCTGGCCGATTTGGATGCCTTTTATTTTTGTGTTGTCTGATTGCAGAGGCTAAGACTTACAATACTATGTTGAGTAACAGTGGTGAAAGTGGACATCCCAGTCTTATTCCTGACCTTAGGTGGAAAGCTCTCAGTTTTTCCCCACTGAGGATGATATTAGCATTGGGTCTTTCATATATGGCTTTTGTGATTTTGAGATATGACCCTTCTATCCCTACTTTCTTGAGGGTTTTTATCAAGAAAGGATGCTGTATTTTGTCAAATGCTTTCTCTGCATCTATTAGAGGATCATATGGTTCTTGTCCTTTCTTTTATTGATGTTATGAATCACACTGATTGCTTTGCAAATATTGAACCAGCCCTGCATCCCAGGTATAAATCCCACTTGGTCGTGGTGAGTAATTGTTTTAACGTATTGTTGGATCTGGTTGGCTAATATCTTGTTGAGGGTTTTTGCATCCATGTTCATCAGGGAAATTGGTCTATAGTTCACCTTTTTAGTGGGATCTTTGTCTGGTTTTGGAATCAAGGTAATGCTGGCTTCATGGAAAGAGTTTGGAAGTTTTCCTTCCATTTCTATTTTTGGAACAGCTTCAAGGGAATAGGTATTAACTCTTCCTTAAATGTTTGGTAGAATTCCCCTGGGAGCCATCTGGCCCTGGTCTCTTGTTTTTTGGGAGGTTTTTGATTACTAATTCAATTCTTACTGGTTATGGGTCTGCTCAAATTTTCTATTTCTTCCTGTTTCAGTTTTGGTACTGTATACGTTTCTAGGAATTTGTCCATTTCTTCCAGATTGCCCATTTTATTGGTGTATAATTGCTCATAATATTCTCATTATTGTTTTTTATTTCTGCTTTGTTGGTTGTGATCTGTCCTCTTTCATTCTTGATTTTATTTATTTGGGTCCTTTCCTTTTTCTTCTTGATCAAACTGGCTAGTGGTTTATCAATTTTTTAAATTGTTTCAAAGAACCAACTTCTGGTTTCATTGATCTGTTCTACTGTGGTTTTTTTTTGTTGTTGTTGTTTTGATAGCATTGATTTCTGCTCTAATATTTATTATTTCCTGTCTTCTGCTAATTTTGGGTTTTATTTGCTATGCTTTTTCCAGCTCTTTAAGGTGTAAGGTTAGATTGTGTATCTGAGACCTTTCTTCCTTCTTTAACAAGCCCTGGATTGCTATACACTTTCCTCTTATGACCACCTTTGCAGCATCCCAGAGGTTTTGGGCTGTGGTGTTATCATCTTCATATTTTCCATGTACTTTTTAATTTCCTCTTTAACTTCTTGGTTAGCCCAATCATTTTTTAGTAGGATGTTCTTTAGTCTCCGAAGTATTTGTTACCTTTCCAAATTTTTTCTTGTGGTTGATTTCAAGTTTCATAGCATTGTGGTCTGAAAATCTGCATGGTATGATCTCAATATTTTTGTACTTGTTGAGGGTTGATTTGGCCCAGTATGTGGTCTATTCTAGAGAATGTTCCATGTGCACTGGAGAAGAATATATATTCCACTGCTTTAGGATGAAATGTTCTGAATATATCTGTTAAGTCCATCTGATCCAATGTGTCATTCAAAGCCATTGTTTCCTTGTTGATTTTTTGACTAGATAATCTGTCCATTGCTGTGAGTGGGGTGCTGAAGTCCCCTACTATTATGGTATTATTATTATTATCGATGAGTTTCTTTATGTTTGTGATGAATTGATTTACATATTTGGGTGCTTGCACATTTGGTGCATAAATGTTTACAATATTAGGTCTTCTTGGTGGATAAACCCCTTGATTATGATATAATGCCCTTCTGCATCTCTTGATACAGTCTTTCTTTTAAAGTCTTTATTTTGTCTGATATAAGTATGGCTACTCCAGCTTTCTTTTGTTGACCATTAGCATGATAGATGGTTCTCCATCCCCTTACTTTCAATCGGAAGGTGTCTTTAGGTCTAAAGTGGGTCTCCTGTAAACAGCATATAGATGGATCTTGTTTCCTTATCCATTCTGTTACCCTGTGTCTTTTGATTGGAGCATTTGGTACATTGACATTTAGAGTGAGTACTGAAAGATATGAATTTATTGCCCTTATGTTGCTTGTAGAGTTGGAGTTTCTGGTGGTGTTCTCTGGTCCTTTGTAGTCTTTGTTGCTTTTGGTATTTATTTATTTATTTATTTATTTATTTATTTATTTATTTATTTTTTCATCTTTTCTCTCCTCAGAGGGTCCCCTTTAGAATTTCTTGCAGGACTGGTTTAGTGTTCACAAACTCCTTTAATTTTGTTGTTTGTCTGGGAAACTTTTAATCTCTCCTTCTATCTTGAATAAAGAATTCTTGACTGCATATTTTTCTGATTCAGCACACTGAATATATCCTGCCACTCCTTTCTGGCTTGCCAAGTTTTTGGATAGGTGTGCTGCAAACCTGATCTGTCTTCCTTTGTAGGTTAGGGACTTTTTTTCGCTTGCTGCTTTCATGATTCTCTCCTTCCCTGAGTATTTTTTGAATTTGACTATGATATGTCTTGTTGATGGTTGGTTTTTGTAGAATCTAATGGGAGTCCTCTGTGCTTCCTGTATTTTGATGTCTGTGTCTTTCCCCAGGTTAGGAAAGTTTTCTCCTATGATTTGCTCACATAACCCCTCTACCCCTTTTTATCTCTCTTCACCTTCTGCGACCCCTATGATTCTGATGTTGTTCCTTTTTAATGAGTCACTGATTTCTCTAATTCTTAAAGTGTGCTCTTTTGCCTTAGTGTCCCTCTTTTTTTCTGCTTCATTGTTCTCCATAAGTTTGTCCTCTATATCCGCCAATTCTCTGTGCTGCCTCATCCATCCTTGCTGTCATGGCATCCATCGAGATTGCAGCTCAGTTATAGCATTTTTTATTTCATCCTGACTAGTTTTTACTACTTTTATCTCTGCAGAAAGGGGTTCTAATCTATTTTAGACTGCAGCTAGTATGCTTATTATCGTGATTCTAAATTCTGGTTCAGACATCTTGCTTGTATCTGTATTAGTTAAAGTCCCTGGCTGTTGTTTCTTCCTGCTCTTTCTTTTAGAGCTAATTCCTTCGTTTCATCATTTTGAAGGGAGGAAAGGAATTAATGAGGTAAAAAAAAATTAAAAGTAAAAAATTAAAAACAAGACACACACACACAAAATCAAATAAATGATGCTAGATCCTAGGTGTGTTTTGGTCTTGGTGTTGAAAGGGGCTTGATAGATTAGAGGAAAAAAGGGGAAAGAAAAAAAGGGAAATAGTTTGAAAATTTGAAAAAATGAATACACTGAAATAAAATGAAATGATAGAAATAGAATTTGAAAAAACTTACACAAAAGTAAAGAAATATAGTAGAGAAAAATTAAATAAAAATATTTTCAATAAAAATTGAAAGTAAAAGTAATTTTTTTTCTTTCTATATTCAAGAAAAGGAAAAGAAACGAAAAAGAGAAAAAAAAGAAAATTGAATAGCTGGACCAGTGAACAGACTGAAATATGATTGAAATTACTTCGTTTTCCCCTAGAAGTTAAACTGTGAATCACTTTATAGTCTGTAAACTAAGTAGTTGGAGAGATTTGTGTTTCTGGAGAGTGAGGTTGGCCCAGTTGCGGGGCTTAGTGTAATGGCTCCATTCTCCACTAGATGGCGCTGCTTAGCTTAGTGGGGTGGACTGCTGCGGAGCTCATAGGTGTGTATGTGCATGCGCGAGAGCAGTGAAAATGGCGTCCCCCAGCTACACAGACCCTGGTGTCAGAGCTCTGTGCTCTCCGGACCAGCAGTCGCACACTGGTCCTTTGTCTCTGGCTTCCGTCCACTCCACTCTTTTACACTGTCAGTGAACAAGCTGTCAGGTTGCCAGATGGCACCTCCCTCCTGAGTTGTATCTCAGGTGCGGCTGTTTTCCCCGAGCCCTCACTTCTGAGGGACTGCAGGTTTGACCCACTCAGACCTTCTGCGGGAGGGTCTCACCAAGTAGTGGCCAGGTGCCGGCCCCACCCAGGAATGTTCGCAGTCCGTGCTGCTGCCAATGCCCAGAGACTGCAGCCGGGCACCAGCCCACCCCAGCAAAAGTTCATGCGAACGTGTAGCAGCAGCATTTCGGGGATTATGGAAAATCGCAACACCCATCTGGCACCAGGCTTCACCTTTAATGACCTTCTTCCAGCACCAGGGAATGTGGTTGTTCTCTGCAATCTGTGGGGACTGGGTGGTCGCAGAGCCTCTGCCAAATGTCCTTCCAGCAGTGGAACCGCTTCTCCCCATGTGGCCCGAGAACCTCCCAGACCCCACTCTGTTCCTGGGGATTTGCCCTTCTCACCAGAGCACCACCAGGTATTGAGCTGCGGAGTTTCAGACTCTGTGCTCCCCCTGTTTATAGAGTCTTAATGGAATTTAAACCCTCTTATTTCTCCTTTCTCCCTTTTTAGTTCTGTCCCTGTGGCTGTTTCCCCTTTTCTACTTTCTCTCCAGCTGCTTTTGGGGGGGGCGCTTTTCCCGAACTCTCCCCCCATCTCCATCCTCTCTCTGCATGCAAAAACAGCTCCCTGCCCTCCTCCCTTCTCTCTCCCCCAGTTCACCTCTCTGTGCCCGTAGTACCTGCTGAGTTCTGTGGTTCAGGGTGTGCAGATTGTTGTGTTGATCCTCAAATCAGTTTTCTGGTTGTGTAGGATGGTTTAGTGTTGATCTGGCTGTATTTCATCGATGTGAGATGCAAAAAAACCTTCCATGCTGTTCTGCCATCTTGGGTCCTCCAGGTTATGTATTGTTTTAAGATGAATTGCTAACTTATTTTCCACGAGAGTTGTAGACTTGGGCACACTAAGCAATACAAGTCTCTCTACTTTGGACTCAGATACACACAAGCCCATGACACACCTGAAGTGAACGCACCCTGCAGATGGGTGGCTGCTTGGATCTCTCCTGAGTTTTGCCCCTCCCCACAGGATATGTATGAGCCTCTGCTCGCTGCCTTCAAACAGTCTTCAATTCCATGGCCACCCACTCTGCCTCCTGATGTCGCATGGCAGTCCCCAACCCAGGTCATGATTTGGCAAAGCAGGATTCAACCCTGCCATGTCCACATAACCAGGAATGAGTGACTTTAGCATGTAAAGTAAAAAATAAGGGCAGCTTCTTAAATGTTTAAAGTACAGTGACTCTAAGCTCTTACCTGCCCTCATTAGCCTAAAGCCATTTTCTTTTTCTAGCATTCTTTTCTTGAAAACCAATGTGGTGGGAAAGTCTTTTAAAGTATTAATTGAGGCACTGTCTTTTCACCTGCCAAGAATAGCTGTCCTCCCTCTTCATTTGATAGCTAAAGGAAAGAGCATCCAGAGCTGTGGGTACAATTTATAGGGTGAGACAAAGATGCCAAGTTCATGATTTATATCACTCTAATGTAAGGCAGGATGGATTTTGATGTGGCACAGAGAAAAGAATTTACTTTCCTGTTCCAGGAATAGGAAGTAAGAGACAGGTAAAAGAAGCCCCTATCTGCCGCAGCAGAGCCGATGAGCTGGCCTGAGGAGAGGAGGAGTGTTCTGTGTGACCCCACCCTGCCTCTCCCCACACAGACCCGTGGTGGGGTTGGGTGTGTCTTTGTGGGGATGGGCTGCAGGTGGTCATGAGGAATGTCCGGGACAGGAGAAAAATTCCTTCCTTGAATTGGAGGGTTTCAAATAAAGACATTTTGTGCCTCGTTTTCTGCCTAGATCTTTTGAGATACTGTCTTAGTCTGTCTGGGCTGCCATAAAAAAATACCATAAACTGGGAGACTCATCAACAATAGAAATTGATTATTGCTCACAGTTCTGGAGGCTGGAAGTCTGAGATCAGGGGGCCAGCACAGTTGGGTTCTCTCTTCCTAGTTGCAGACTGCCTGTTGCCTTCTCATCAGATCCATGCATGGTGGAGCGCAGAGAGGGAGAAAGACTCTTATGAGGTGCCAATCCCCTTTATCAGGGCTCTATCCTCCTGACCTCATCCAAACCTAATCACATCCTAATGGCCCCACCTCCTAATGCCATCACATAGGTGGGGAGGGTTTAATATATGAATTCTGGGAGGTCACAAACCCCATAGATTCTCCTCATACCACTAGGCATGGAGAAGCAGTGAAAATGGGGACCCGGCCCATCTATTCACAGGAGGGTCCAGAATGTGGTTGGGGGTGCAGATGGGATCTGAATGCTCTCATGTACCTGGGGATAGGGAAGGTGGAATATGACAATCAGCAGGCTGGTTGCCGGGAACAGAGCAGGTGGACAGCCATAAATACATGGCTGATGTTTCACAGAATCTTCTGTGTCACAGGGCCAACCTGTGGGCCAGGTCAGAAGGGGGAGTTCAGAGCCATCGCCGGGCGGAGAGAACAGTGGAGGAGATGAGCAACCAGGAACACTGCCTCTCTTCCCCCTGGATGCTACTTTGTGATGTAAACTTTCCCTGAAGGACCGTCTGCTATTAGTGAAGGGGCTGGCACAAGAGTTCAGAGAATAAAATGAGTTGCAATGCAGTTTATTTGCTGCTGTGACGATGGATGAGCACATCTAGTATGTCCTCAGTCACAATCCTTACCCTGACCTGAAAAATCGAAAGTGAGGTTCTCCTGTGGCCGGCTGCTTTCCACGCCCCCTTCCAGGGCTCCTCCTGGGGCTCTTTGTGGTCTCATGCCCCCCCTTGTGGTCGTTGCTTGATATGGCTCCCGCTCTGGGTGGGAGGGAGGAAGCTCCTTCACTCAGTCTGATTCAGTCAAAGTGGCTCAGAGCAAAAATGGCCTGAGGTTCCCAGGCTTATGGATGGCTGTTGGTGACATAAACGTGGCTACTTCCTGCAAAGTGTGTCCAAGACGTCAGGATGGCTGAAGCAAGATGAATCACTGCCTACTGTGCCCAGACAGGTCTCTCCTAGGACAGTCTGGGCGCTGGGATGATTGCACTACCATCTTCTCTATGGCGAGTGTCTTCTTAGCTTCTCCTTTCCTGCTAGGAGCCCTCATCTGAGGTCATTTTGTCCTTATGACATATTCTATCACATTAATATATATATATCACAAAATATATATATATATTATATATAAAATATATATATCACATATATATATCACAAAATATATATATATATTTTAATGTGATAGGTATATATATATATTTTAATGTGATAGGTATATATATATATATATTTTAATGTGATAGGTATATATATTTTAATGTGATAGGTATATATATAAAGGTGTATATATATACCTTTAACCTTGGAATAGTTTTAAACTTACAGAAAAGTTGCAAAGATAGCAGAGTTCCTATATATTCCATACCCAGTTTCTCCTAGTAGTAACATCTTACATTCCTAAGGGACATTTGTCACAACAAATGAGGCAGTATTGAGAAACTATTATTAACTGAAGTCCATACTTTATTCAGCTTTCCCTAGTTTTTTTGTTTTTTGTTTTTTGTTTTTTGTTTTTTTACACCTAATGTCCTTTTCCTGTTCTAGGATCCCACTCAGGGTACCTCATTACATTGAATCATGTCTCCTTAGGGACCTCTGGCCTGTGACAGTTTCTCAGGTCTTCTTTGCTTTTGATGAGATTGACAATTTTGAGGAATACTGGCAGAGTATTTTGTCGAATGTCCCTCAACTGGAACTTGACTAGACTGAGGTTATGGGTTTTGTGAGGAAGACCAGAGGTGAAGGACCCTCTTCATCACATCGTATCAAGGGTACGTGCAGTCAATACAACTCATCACTGTTGATATTGACCTTGATCACTTGGCTGAGGCAGTGTTCATCAGCTTTCTCTAAAATAAAGTTCTCTTTTCCCCCTTTCCATGCTGTACTCTTAGGAAAGACATCACCCTACACAGTCCTGTTCCATCACTTTCGAATCTCAGTGAGGAAGACCCTGTGTCTCCAGTGGTTGCTGTGTTTTTCAGAGTTGTTCCATAAGCAATTTATTATTTGTGGTACAAGGCACATTAAAAAAATAGAAAATATTAATCAAAAAGGCTTTAAAGACTTCATAGCAATTCAAATTGTTATAGCCTCAGCAGAATATCTTCCCAAAATTGGAATTAGAAAATCATATAAGAACTTCAGTGACTCAAGAAAAATCACGTAATTTGGCACTACCATCAATAGAACAGAAATTTTGTGGAAAATATGATTAAACAACATAATTAGAGGCATTGCAGAAATTAAGGCAAGAAAAATAAATATTTCGGAATTCGTGTGTAATTTGTAAATTACGTGTGTCTGTACTTTATGACTCATCCAAACTTGACCGGTAACAGAACACCCAGGCATGTGCAATAGTAATTAAATTCAGCTGTCTGATATTTGCCCACTTGCAGTTGTGGCTTTTTGTGAAGGTGTATTTGTTTTGACAGGAGGGTAGAACGTATTTTGCTTAATTTAGAACTTTTAGTTTGTTAGAGGTGTGGCCTATAGACCTCCCTTTGTACTCACAGCCTGAGCCCTGGAAATGCTAGGGGCGGGTGTGACCGTTTGGAGGAACACGAACATGACCCTCAGCATTGCCAGTGGAAAGCTTCCTCCCTGGCCACTTTGGTGTCTAGTTTGATTCTGTATTTGTTAATGTGCCTCAATCGAACTGGAGGAGGCTGTGGTGGGGACCTGGTTTATAGCTGATGGCTTAGAAGCCAGGGGACAGCCTGGACTTTCAGCTGGCATCTGAAGGGGGGTGGAGGGGCATTCTGGTGGGACAGAGCCCTTCACCTGAGGGATCTGACACTATCTCTGGGTAGACAGTGTCATTACTGAGTTAATTGTAGAACACGCAGCTGGGGTCACAGAAATGCTTGGTGTGGGGACCTCCCCCCTCCACCTGGTGTCAGAAGTGTAGTAAGTGTGGTGGCTCAGTGAGAGTAGAGGAGAAACCCAGGAGGACTGAGACTTTTCTCACTCACTTGGTTATACTCCATGGCACGTATCCCAGTCTGCAGTTAACTTTTAATTTATATATTATCTGTTTAATATTTGTTTTCCTTGATGAGGTTTGAGGAAGATAATGAATCTCACCTTCTTCCTTCTCTGGGTTCAGAGTCAATTAAGAAATAAGACACAGGAGTCAGAGATAAAACATCGGTATTATTACTGGTAACAAAACTACTCTGACAACTTTGCTCATTGCTGACACTTATGACTCATTCCAAGAGAGATGCCTTAGTTTTTCCAGTTGGACGGTGTCCTTACAGGATATAAGCACTACTCACAATCACCCATTCCCCACTTCTTTCAGGAGGTATTGTAAACATTTCCAGGGATTAAAAAAATTAACCTCAATCTCTTTTAATGCAAACAATTGCCATGTGGCATGCTGGGAGTGGAATTGCAAGAGAGAGCACATAGGGCTCTGGCCGAACAACAGGGCAGGGGCTGGGAGATAATGGACAGTGTGTGCATAGGCCTGCACCTACATGGGTGTAGTAAATAGGGGTGCTTCTCAGCAAGCAAAGGAGGCCCCTCTTAGAATGTTGGGCTGGGAGTGACAGAGATGGATATTTAGGGGGAAAATCACCCAACATTTCAGAGTCTCGAGCCTGTAGGCACCCTAGAATCTCTGGCTGAAAAGAGAGACCCCAGTTTTTCACTCCTTTTGAAAGGATATCTTGAGAGTTAGTGAGATTGTATGATTGTGGAAGGTTGCCAGGGGCTATGGACTGGGAGACATAAGAAGAGAATGGATAGCAATAAATCTGGGCAACTCAGAAAGAATGTTCAGAGAATAGAAACTTTATATATTGATTGCAAGTAAGCAAAGAAAGCCACTTTAATGCTTATAGTGAGACTGCAGCCGCATTTGGGGAAGGTAAATTAGAGGGAGGAGGTGAGGGGAGATGGGAGAAGCCTTGCCTGGCTTACAGATAAGAGGCAAAAAAAAAAAAAAAAAAAAAAAAAAAAAAGCCCAGAAATGCTGTTACCTGTAGAAGTGAAGCTGGGATCCAGCTGTGCCCCTGGAGGCTTGCTGTCAGTGCAACAAACTAACAGCTTGTTGTACTCAAATGGGAGTTGAGTAAAAAGCCATTGTTAGAAGGAATGTAAACAAAAACTGCCAGTTAGGCCCACAGAAAAGCATTTTATGTGTTTGAAGCCTAAGAAACAATGGTTCAGGTTCAAGGTTATGTGGAGTTTTAAGCAAATAGTCAGCAGGGTTTACTTTAGGAGGGCATCTTGACACACAACCAAATGACCCAAATAAGGCAAGCACTGTGGAGTTCAGGCAGCAGGTAAGTAATCCCTTCTGTTCACAATGGGCATCCCAGTCATTCCTTATTTATTTACCTAGTTTTACTTTAGAATCCAGTTTAGTAGGACTCTAGTAGGAAGTGTAATAAATCCAACCTTAGGGACACAGTGGCCTTGAAAAATGTAGGTAGCAATCTAGCAAATTACACGTCTTGTGCAATTTGGTGGGCAAGTCGGTGGGAAGGTGGAACTGAGCTCGCAAATTTGCAGCTTCCAAAGCCATCGGTTTTGAAGACTATGGGGTTACCTAGGATGGCAGTTGACTTTTACTCCTTTAAAAGTGAAGTTTAGGGCTAGATTGGCCCTTTGATATTATCTAATCCTACCCTGTCATTTTAGGAAAGATAATAGACCCAGAGAGGTCAGAGTTTTGCTAAAGATTACAACACCTAGCTAGCAGTTGACTAGGATTCCAGTAATCTGAAGGTGTGCTGTGATAAGACTGGAATATGGGAAGTCTATGTCTGTGGGGTATGAATGACAAGCTGGCTCTCCTGAGGCTGTCTTCAAGTCCCTCAGTCCACTTGTCCCCATGCATGAGTCTTGTGGGAATCTCTGGCTTCCCTGACAGCCACCAGGAAGACTTGGGAGAGCCCCTAGGGCCATCAGTGAGTCCTAAGTGAACGGTTTCTGCATGGATGAGCTTCCCACTGCCACTACTTGGCCTCTGGCTGCCTGCTGTGGCCAGCTGGCTAGGAGGACAGCAGAGGCTTTTGTGCAATATTCTCTCCTTAGCAATTTCTGAGGAAGAGAGCTTATATGTAGGCCCGTGACACTTGGGGATGGGAGGATTCAGCTTTGGAGACTCAGACATCAGAATTGAGAAGGGGAAGGTCAGTGCATCCTGCAGTTGATCAACTAAGTCTACAAGACTGACCTCCCTGCCTGTCTCCTTCTCATGGCCACTTTTTACTGGAGAACACCTTTAGGGTTTAACTCCCCACCAACGCCTCCTTCTCTGTCCCTCTCTGCCATACTTCGGAGGCCTTTTGTTTGTTTGTTTTTAATATGAAATTTATTGTCACATTGGTTTCCATACAACACCCAGTGCTCATCCCAACAGGTTCCCTCCTCAATGCCCATCACCCACCCTCCCCTCCCTCCAACCCCCCATCAACCCTCAGTTTATTCTCAGTTTTTAAGAGTCCCTTATGGTTTGGCTCTCTCCCCCTCTCTAACTTTTTAGGAGGCCTTTTGGAAAGGTGCTTACCTACTGTAAGAGAGAAAGAAACATCCAGGATGTCAAAGAGCTGATGGCTGAAGCGAGAATATAAAGTAATGATGTCAGCTCTCCTTCCATTTCAAACCCAGCCCCAAAGCTATATTAGGCTAGTGCACACAGCATTATTCAACAGATCTTTGTTGATTGAATGAATACATTGGCAGTAACAAAGAGATTGAGATTTTGGAACATGGTGGGGTATGTTTAGCATGAATTCTCTGATCTCAGGGAAAAGAAAACAGAAAGGCAATTTTCATCTAATTTCAATCAGAATATTCTGGAGATGAAAGGGATCTTAGTGATTATTTGGTTTCTTTGTTGTTTTACAAATAGGAATTTAATGACTTGCATTTCTTGCTGGTTCAATAACATACACTTAAATATTTTTGTTTTTGAATTGAATGGAATATATATTGGATAGATACTCAGATTGCTCTTGCCTCAAATTTCCCATTTGCTGCTCATGTTTCCTGAATGTTTCCTTGTGGAGTGGCTCATTAAGGTGGGAAACAGGTGGTAGCTCTGGGGTCTTAATGCTTTAATCCTACATTTTACCATTCCTAACTGGGCTCCCTTAACAGTTACAAAAACTGTGGGAGGGTCAGATTTACAAATACTGACAATATTGCCAGGGCTGTTTTGATGAGTGCAGTTCAAAAGCATAACACACAGTCTCCACCCTCTTCTTTTTTTTTCTTTTAAAGCTATTACATACTACTATTAAGTAATTTAGATAATCTAGAATGCTAATAATCAAGACCCATGCTCCAAAACACCACACAGCAAATAGATGCAGGATTGCAGTCCAGTTTCAGCTCTTAGAGAATTGAAGGGAAAGGCAGCACAATGGCTACGAGCCTTTAGGGACATCACTCAAATTGTTGAAGCCTTGCCACAGCCAGAACCATGTTTAGCACATAGTAGGTTCTTAATACTTATTATGTGATGAATGCATATATCTGTATAAAGACAGTACTTAAATGATTTTTAATAATGACCTGAAAACTATATCAGAACAAGTCTTAACTTTGCCCTGCACAATCAAATGATATGTGTGCATGGCAGGCACTTGACAGGTGATATACACTCTGTTGCAAAGTTGCAACTGCTACTTCTGTCATTTATCCATGGAACAAACATTTAGTGAGTATCCACTACATGTAAGACACCAGAGATAAAACTTTGAACAAATTATTATTGATAATAATAATATAGGAGAGAGTATGGGCTTTGGAATTGGACTCACCTGGATCTAGATACACTCTTATGACCTCTAGAGTGAATTGGGGCATACCAACTTTATCTGAGCCTCACTTTTTGCATCTGTAATATGGGGATATTAGTACTATCCGTGAAAGTTGGGTTGTTACGGAGATTAAATATAAAGTAAAAAACATCTGTAACATTTACAAAGTCACAGACGATGGTCAGCACACATTTATTACTGGCAGTACTAGTTAGCCGTGTGGGAAGGTTTTCCCAGAAATGTTTCAGATGCTATGGCATTTCACCACGAGAGGGAGGCATAACCACACTATTTGGAACACAGCTTTCTCCCCACACAGATGGCTCTCAGCACTCAACACAGTGTTACTCCCATATTGTGAGTTTAACGCAACATTTAAAGGCCTAAATAGCTTAGTATAATATTTTAAAAGTGGCAGGTTCTAACCTCCAGGCTTCTAGTCAACTGGGTATTGATAAGAACGATCAATTAAGTATTCTGCATTCCAGATGTTGAGAATATTCTTGCAATGAGGACTCAGCTGGATCTGAATTGTTGAGTCTTAAAAATTAAGGCAAGTTATCTAACAGCATCAGGCTGTCTTTGGCTAAATCCAGAATTTCATGGAATTGGTCAAGCTGTTAAACTTAGGCCTCCTGGCTGCCATTTGAGATTCATATAAATTCTTTACTTTGAGACATTCTAGATCGAAGATTTGAAGATGCAGTCTTTCATTTAACATATATTTATTGTGGACCTACTAGGTACCAGGTGCTGTTTTCAGTGCTTACTATTCAGCAGGAGATTAAAAAACCTCAAATGAAGTCATCATCACTATCATTAAGCAATAGATCAGATTTATCAAATTCCTAAATGGAAAGTGACAAGAAAGAAGCAGCCAGTGTGTGAAACAATAGTGCAGGGTGATCAGTTTTTGCATCCAGGCTTGTAACTGACTTTCTTAGATCCCTTTGTTGGAATGGCCCAGTGCTGGCCCTCGCTCATGGCTGATGTCCTGGACTTGACTAATGCAATGTCCCAGCCGCGAACATTTGCATTAGTGATTCTAAATCTTCATGCCATGACACACGGGTGTAAACTGGGAACTGTAAGGAGTAAATAAGGGAACATTTGCTGTTCCTGTGGATCTCAGCCTGGAAATCAGGCAGCTCAAACTGTAGCTCGCTTCATCCTCCTGAGTCACTCTCATTTCATTTTGTTCCCTCCTTCTGGTAGGATGACAGAAACTTCCTTTAGTTGTTTTGTGTGTCTAATTCTGGGATTGGTGGTGCGGCCGGGGGCAGAGGGTGACGTGAAGACACTGGTGTGTCCACAGAGGCAATCTTGTAAGCCCTGGATGTCATCTGGGCCGTGGACACCTGTTGAGAAGTCCGTTACTCATCTGGTCCCTGGTTATCAGTTCACTCAGTTTACCAAGGAGACATCCATCCTCTCTCCTGTAAGTTTCAGATTCATTAGCTCATTCACCTACTTCCTGTGCCTTTAGGGGCAGAGAGATTGCCTTGTCCCACTCTGTGGGGCTGCTGTGGCCCTGTCTAGTTGTCCCAGAAACACCAGGCATCTCTTCCTTCTCTGAATCTTGCTGCCTCCCAGAGTTTTTCCCTAAGAATGGGGAGCCTCTTCCCTGCTCTCTGATGCCTCATCTCAAGCCTGCCTGGGGACTTCAATGCCTCCCTGGGATTGGCCCAAAGTAGGCCCCCCTTTCTCTGCATCCTCAGCTTCTATGATCTCATTGCTTCCCCTGAGGCTTTCTACCTCAAGCTTGGGAAATTCTTCCAAATTTAGGAGTGAGAGGGAGCCTTGCTCTTTTATTCATGATTTATCTCTAAAAACCTGTACCCCCACATTAAGGAATCTACTCTTGAAATCATTGTTGCACTATATGCTAATTTGGATGTAAATTAAAAAAATAAAATTAAAAGAAAAAACCTGTACCCCAAATTCTCTTTGTTTCACCTAATGTCTGGTCTTTTGGGAAAACCAAAATCTGGGATGAATCTTGAAGCCTGTTTGATTTTCTCCTTGTTGTGTCTCTCTGCCTCCCTTTTCCCCACAAAACAAGTCCAGGCTAACCTAGATGCTTGGGGGTGGGCAGGAGGAGAAGGATAGAAAGGTGAAAAGGGATACAGAGAAAAAATATTGGTTAATATTTCAAATATATTATCCTGCCATACCAATAATAAAGTACCAACATTTGTGAATGATTTATCTTTTTTATAAATTGGAGTGGTTTCAAGGTTATCCCTATAATAACTTCCATCCTATTGTTCATTTGGATTTTAGTTTGATCATTTCTTCCTCAGGGAAGGGTCTCCTGACCTACCCTCTTCTCTGCTTTCATAGCACTGTTTTTCTCCCTCTCATAACACTTACTCTCATTTTTAATAATTGTGGTAAAGTACAAATAACAAAATTTGCCATCTTAACCACTTATTATTTATTTATTTATTTTACTTGAGAGAGAGAGAGAAGAGGGGAAGAGAGAGAGAGAAAGAGAGAGAGAGAGAATCCTTAAATAGGCTCTATGCTCAGCATGGAGCCTGACATGGGGCTGGATCTCGCAACCCTGGGATCATGGCCTGAGCTGAAATTAAGAGTTGGATGCTCAACTGACTGTGCCACCCAGGCACCCCCATCTTAGCCATTTTTAAGCGTATAGTTCAGTGGCATTAAACACATCCACTGTGACCACCAGTGTGGTCCACTGTGGACCACTGTGACCACCAATCCATCCACAGTGTTCTTTTCATCTTACAAACGTAAAATAATTTTAACTCTGTGTGATTCTTTGATTAATGTTTGCCTGCTTCACGAGGATCTCAGCTCCATGGTGGTTCAGACTGTGTTCTGTTCTCCTCATTGATATATTTTAGCATCTGGCACAGTGTGTACCATAGAGTAGTTGCTCACAGAATAGTAGTTACTGAATGAGTGGGTGGCTCTCATTTCCTTTCCTTATATGCATTCTTGAGTAGGACAGAAAGGAAATAGGTACAGCTAGCATGCCAGAAACTTCTCACAACCCTGGGTGCATGTGGGAGTATGTTGTACAATTTAACAACGTCTAGAGAAATTTGCATGTTTTGGGTTAATATGGTAGACTCACAATGCATCTTTTCCCCAAAACCCAATGAAATAAGGAAAAACTGTAAAAGCAAAAACAAACAAAAATACAGTAACCAAAGGAGGAAAGAGACATAGTATATATCAATAAGGTTAAAGAAACTAGCCACTGTGAAGACACTGAGAAGATGCTGGAACAGAGTAGAATCCCAGGCTGCCCTGGACTCTCTAGAAGCCAGACTGGATAAGCCAGAGGCAATAACATTCTGAGAAATCTCATGAATAATCCCAATTTGAAAAGAGGGAAACTGAGTAAACCGACCTTCTATTTTTCTTCATCTGACTGAGAAATAGTGGGAATGAATCCTGAAAGAAAGGGGCATAGGGGTAGGTAGCTCCTTGGTTAGGCATGGAACTAGAGAAACCCACTGACATGCATGGTCATCTAGCAATGGGAACAAGATACACACATTGCCAAAGGGTGGCCCTTTGGACAGTACAGATATCAAGATGGTGGAAGAGAGCAGGATTAAGTTTTCTAACCAAAGCTGCTCTACCCACAAATTCCAGATGAGCTCTCCCATCTGTGTTTTGGACAGGAAACTAAACTTGTCTCAGCTACAGTGGGAAGAGTGCCAAGAAGTCAGCCCACTACAACAGACCAGCTAGAAAGTCCATTCAGGGCTGTCGAGCATGAACAAAATATAAATGGCATGGCAGGAATGCAAACCTTCTACAGCAGAAGACACAACAAACTACAAACCAAAGTCAATAAGCAAGAAGTATATTACACAGATTCTGTTTTAGAAAAAAACATAAGGAACAGAAGAAAATGCTTTGCAATCTATGTTATAGAACAATTTGACTTTAGAAGAGAACAAATATAATAAATTGGTAACTCAAACATAGTAAAACAATAGCATGCAATCAAGGAGTTATGGAAACCTGTGGAATTTAGTTCAAGAACTAAATGATATCACTATGGAACTAATAACTGGGAATAGCAAAGAACAACATTTAAACATTGCTGAAATTTGAATTATTAATATAGAAGAAAGACTTGAGGCAATCTAGGTAAGTGTAATTAAAAGGGTAAGAATTAAAGCAATCGAATTGAAACTAATAGATGTAAAATGCAAGAAAACAAATCAACATAAAAGTATTGGGTGGCTCTAAAGAAATATTCAGGGAAATAATGAAGAACCTGTTTTCTCAATTAAAGATAACACTGAGTATACAAATCCAAAGGGCATACTATGTTCTAGAAAAATTAGAAGAATAAAGCTCAACACTAAGACGTTTTAGTTAAGAAGCTAAAACTCAATAATAAGAAACAATTCTTTAGGAATCTAGGGAGAAAAGGCAAGTCCTTCACAAGGAGAAAAAAAACTAGGCTGGTCTTAGGTCTTCCCACAGTTTTTAAAGGCAGAAGACAATGGAACTAGAGCTTTAAAATATTCCTAGGGAAACGTTTGACTGTGAACCCTCTTACCTGTCTAAGATGATGTTCAGATGTAAAGGGAATTTGAAACACAGAAGAATTTATTTTATTTCATTTATTTATTTTTCCAAATTTTTATTTAAATTTTAGTTAGTTAACATATAGTGTAATACTGGTTTCAGGAGTAGAATTTAGTGATTCATCGCTTACATATAATACCCAGTGTTCATCATAACAAATGCCCTCCTTAATACCCATCACCCATTTGGTCCATCCCCCACCCACCTCCCTCTATCAACCCTCTGTTTCTTCTCTATCATTAACAGTCTCTTATGGTTTGTTTCCCTTCCTCTCTGCACCCTACTTCTCATATGTTCATTTGTTTTGTTTTTCGAATTCCACATATGAGTGAAATCATATGGTCTTTTATTTTTCTTTTTCTGACTGACATGTCGCTTAGCATAATCTAGTTCCATCCATGTCATTACAAATGGTAAGATTTCATTCTTTTTGATGGCTGAGTACTATTCCATTATATATATATGTGTGTGTGTGTGTGATAAAATAGAAGAAATGGATAAAAAAGATGTGATATATATATATATATATATATATATATACACACTACACACACACACACACACATATATATATATATATATATATATATATATATATACATACCACATCTTTTTTATCCATTTATCAGTCAATGGACATTTGGGTTCCTTCCATAATTTGGCTATTGTTGATAGTGCTGCTATAAACATTGGGGTGCATGTGCCCCTTTGAATCTGTATTTTTGTATCCGTTGGATAAATACCTAGTAGTGCAATTGCTGGATCATTGGGTAGTTCTATTTTTAACTTTTTGAGGAATCTCCATTCTGTTTTCCAGAGTGATTGCACCAGTTTTCATTCCTACAAACAGTGTTAAGAGGGTTCCTCTTTCTCCCCATCCTCACCACCATCTGTTGTTTCCTGTGTTGTTAATTTTAGCCATTCTGACAGGGAAACAGAAGAATTTAAAGAATTCAGTACCTGTATGAGCTTCTTGGGGAAAAAAACTACATGCAGTTAAAGCCAGCCACTTAATGTGTGAATCAAAATGCAGAATGCAGGAATGTAGAAACCCTAGAAAATACTGTGTTGAACACTAAATTCATATAAATGTAGAATTCATGTTAAACAGCTATGAGAATTATGTGTAAAGAACAAAATGTGAGTGTTGTTAACATAGACAGTGTAGAAACTATAATGTAGCTAGCAAATATCAGGAAGAGGGGAGAGGATAGGAAGATATGTGAGAATATGAAAGTCTTCATCTCTCATAGCAAATAGCAGGGAGTGAAGAGAAACTTGTATCAAAATAAGTAGCTTAAAAAATCCTGCAACCTTCAGATTTTTTTTAGTTTATTTATTTTGAGAGAGAGAGAACATGAGTGGGGGAGGGCAGAGAGAGGGGGAGAGAGAGAGAATCCCAAGCAGGCTCTGCCCTGTCAGCGCAGAGCATGACTCAAGGTTTGAACTCTCGAAATGTGAGATCATGACCTGAGTCTAAATCAAGAGTCAGACACCCAACCAACTGAGCCACCCAGGCACCCCGACACGTGTGATCATTTTAACTTAATATGAACAGTTATTCCTGGCTGTGGGATTTTGATTTTATTTCAAACTTTGGCTTTATGTTTTCTACATTCTTTGTTATACAATATTTGTTTCTACATTCTTTTTCCACATTCTTTTTACATTTATTTATTTATTTATTTATTTATTTATTTATTTAATTTTATTTTTGAGAGAGAGAGAGACAGAGGGTGAGTGGGGGAGGGGCAGAGAGAGAGAGAGGGAGACACAGAATCCGAGGCAGGCTCCAGGCTCTGAGCTATCAGCACAGAACCCGACGCGGGGCTTGAACCCATAGACCGTGAGATCATGACCTGAGCCAAAGTTGGACACAAGCAACTGAGCCACCCAGGCGCCCCTACATTCGTTACATTTTTATAGTAGGTTTGTAGCATTTTTCTGAAAATGAGTGTTTTTTTTAAATTAAAAAAACCTAGGAGAAGCCTGGAAGTCAACACAATGCATTAATAGTGGCCAACTCTAGGTTGGTGGAAATTGGGTGATTGTTATGTTTTTGCTTTGTACTTTTCTGAATTTGTTTAGTTTTTTAAAGACTTGTAGAGAGAAAAATAAAAAGGATAAGTTGGGAATATCTGCTTCATGTCAACTGAATAGCAATCATGCAGGCCTCATTTATGGACTGCCTAATATATTTAGGGACAGGTTGATAGAAGGACTGGCTGGCCCGAATGGGTTGTGGGATCTGTCATAATAAGCTGCAGGGTGACAGGCTGGTGTGGTACACGGCCACTCTTGGGTGGTCTAGGAGAAAAGTGACAGTGTCTGGGTACTGGGAGTCTCTTTTGAGAGACTAGCAGAATTAAAGAAATTTCAAGAGAACAGTCAGACCTATTCATCATTGCATATACTTAAATATGCCATGACTCAATTTTCCCCTTGAAGCATAACACCTTGTAAAGTCTGGGAACACTTATAGGTGTTAATTTTTTCATTGACTTTGTAATGGAATTTTATTCTACTTATTAAGCATTCGACACAGAGGGAAATACATCAATGAAAACCAATGAAACAATAAAAATTTTATACCAAAAATAAGAGCAGATTTTGTTATATTAATAGGAAGAGGATATGATGCCTAAACAGTAGGTAAAACACAAAGCTACTATGGCTAAAAAGTAGCTATGTGTCCATAATGTCCTAACCATGCTGGTCTGATTCTTTACTCGTTGCTCTACCCAGGCAGGCATGGCAGAGTCAAAAGAGCATGAAGGTTAATGTCAAAGTCCTGCTCCTCCACCCACAGTTTCCTTCTCCAGGAAGTAGAGAGACTAAAGCTGACTTTGTTGGGTTTGATTCAGATGACGTGTGTGTAAAGCACCATGAATGATTTAATGGAGGTCATTATTATTGAAGCACGTTGATGAACAGGGCAAACCTCTTCCTCTTCTCTAGAGTGACCACCGATTAGCTGTTACTTGAAAGGTGCTGTCTTTATTTCCAATTGGACCAGTTACCAACCTGTACAGGGAGTCCACCGCAGAATTAAACATGAATTAAACTTTAGGGGCACCTGGGTGGCTCAGTTGGTTAAGCATCCAACTCTTGATTTCATTTCAGGTCATGATCTTACAGTTTGAGAGATTGAGCCCTGCTGTTAGCACAGAGCCTGCTTGGGATTCTCTCTTTCCCTCTTTCTCTGCCTCTCTCTCTCTCTCTCTCATAAATAAATAAATAAATAAATAAATAAATAAATAAACACAGAAAAACATGAACGAAACTTTATTCAGAGGGAGAGTTTGGATGTTCTAGTTGATGACCCTGAAACTGTAAAGAGAAGCATGTGTATGAGGCCCATATGTTAATCTCATGCACAAAGAGCTGGAGGGACCACAGAGAGGAGCTGATTCACTATCCTCACTTTCTAGGTAAAGACACTGAGACTCAGAGAAGTGAAGGCTTGCTTAGGCTCATACCTCTACTTTGGCTAACAGGGAAGTTTGAATGGAAGGACTAGCTTACGGAGAAGCACGGAAGTTCAGAACCTAGATTGGGGAAAAGGAGTTGACCCTGAAACCTTCCTGGCGGAGCACATGCGCCATTCATCAGGATGATGTAATTCCAGCAACCTGTGTGTCCTTGTGGTGAAATGGCCACTCCATGTTATCAAGAAGCCTTGCTATCTTTTCTTCTCTCCTTGGTTCATCTGCTGATGAGCACATTGTCTAATTCTAGAAGCCTCAGTGGTCAATAGCTGTTATTGGTAATGTGTACATGGAGGAGACCTGAACATTCTTGGACTGCAAAGAAGACAGTGTTCAGGAACAAAGCCGGAGCTAGACCCTGGAGCGCTCCTGGTCCAGAAGCGAGGGACCACGGGCCAGGCACTGCTGGACAGTAAAAGAGTTGGGGGTAGAGCAGTCAGGAATGAAGATAAGGCACTGTATGTAGTTATTGTGGTCTCACCTAGAGGGGTTTACTTCAAGACCCCAGGAAGGAGTGGCTCAGTGATGAAGTGATGCAGGGAGGACACAGGTCCATGGAGACTTGGGAACAGGTGAGGGTTATAGTGACTGCCTCTTAGACACAGGTCTTTAGCCTGAAGTGGGCAGATTTGGCTGACCTTATTCCCTCACGTGGGGATTGAAAGTCTGCATCTTGGAAGCATGTACTTCTTTCCAGAGGAGCCTCTGGCAGATGTTTGGACAGGGCTGTGCTAAGATTTGTGCTTTGCCGCATTTTTATGTTCAACCTCCTACCCGTCCCCTCTCTCCTCACTCTTCCTTTCTCCAGGGTCTTCCCATTTGCAAAATCGAGAAAGCACACATTTAGCCACAACAGGAGAACAGAACAAAGATACTTTATGAAAAAGAGACATGATCTCATAGAAGAGGGATGTTTATTTACCCCAGCCCTGGAGAAGTTCATTCTAAGGGCACAATTCTAAAAGCCAACGAGACAAAACACCTGTGGGGGAGCTGGGTGCTTAAAGTAAGTTAAGACTAAAGAATGGTCGTTGCCTCGGGGCCCTAAAATCTAAAGGAACTAGCACAGATTTAAAGACAAACTCTCAAAATTACCTTTTCCTCCCCACTGACTTTAATTTTTTATTTTTGCTGTTTTTCCTGAAGTCTTTTTTATATTTGGAGAGGAGAAGAATGTCCTTGGGGAGTCAGGAGAATTGGGTTAAAATTGGGAACTGTGGACATCAGGTGTAAGCAGTGAATTTCAGAGAGAGTCACAGTGGAAGAAGGTGGGTATGGAGTCAGGGGTTAGACTTTGCTCACCGCCAGGTTCATTTTCCCCAGAATCTACCTTTCTCTTACTTGTACCTGTTTTCTCCTCCTCCTAAGGCTGAGGCATGTCCATTGGTTTACTCTTTTACATGCTGAGCTAAAGATTTCTTAAACAAGGTCACCTCCCAGCTCTTGAGGAAACAGTCTGTTGTTAGGCTCAACACATAGTAGGTGCTCAGATATTCACTAAAGTAATAAGTTAATAAGTTTCAGGCTTAACACAAACAGAGTAACTGAGGCTCAGAGACATACTCATTCACTGTACAAGGTTGTATCCTAGCCAGGAGCAGAACTTCAGGTCTGGTTGAGGTCAGGGAAAATGCACATAAAAATAGTGAATTGTGGATGCAGGGTATTGTCAGTGTTCACATGATGCGTACAGGGTGTTAGCCGTCAACTCACAGGAGGGCAGTGTGGGCTGAAGCCACCAGTAAGACTTCCTGGAAAAGGCGGGGCTTGGGTCAAAAGAGAATCAGTGAGGAGGCAGGAGGGAAAGCAGGCAGGAGGTAAGCTTTGAGCCAAGGCTAAGGGGCAGTAATGTTTGTGAATTATTTAGTTCACGTAATACCTGGAGTATTGGTGTCCCTGGTAGACTGGTTTGGCTAAAGAAGTCTGAGTGGAGGCACTGTGGCAGATGAGGCTGCAGAAATCAGCAGATGCCAGACTGGGAAGTGCTGGCCCTCTTTGTCATTTGCATCGTCCTGGTTCTTGATTCCCAGGATGAAGTGGACCCTTGGGTACATGCACTGCTCATATGCCCCCTTCAGGACTAGGCACACATTCTCCCAGCTGCCAGGAATGTTGCCAGCTGAGAGCCCATAGTTGAGTTTCTCCCCCAAAATGAACTGCCTCATTCACTGTCATGACTAGTTGATGTGGGGGTACAAAGGCCCCGTCTCCTTGCCCCAAAGGTGGGTCAACTCTTAAGAGCCATCCCAACTTCAGAGCTCCTGTGTGACATGCCAAGGTCTCTGCCCTCCCCCCCGCCCCGAACAATGTCTCCCTCTGCCCATTTCTGCTCCTCACTCCCTTGCAGGTATGTTTCAGGAGAGCACTCCCTGTATGCTTTCTGCTTGGAAATCTGCTGTTTCAGCATCTGTTTCCTAGGGGACCTGACTTAAGCCAGTTGAGACACAAATGTTTCTAAGAAGCAGACTCTGAGAAAATTGAGAACAATGAAAGCCCCATTGCCTATGGCACGTGGAGTCATGCTAGCCCTTGGCCTGCTGGAATTGTGCAGTCATTAGAACTTGGCCAGGGGTAAGAGAGAACACTGGTGGTTCAATAGCTCAGGCACAGGAAGGGTTTGGGGAAAGCGTTAATGATAAGGTCTTGTATTTGAATAGCTCTTGCTGGGGGGCTATTGATGCCCTGGTGAAAGACTGAGGATGATCAATGACCAGTTTAAGTCACTGACTAGTGAAGGCTAGAGGTCCTCCTTGGTAGGTATAAATATTCTTTTTTTTTTTATGTTTATTTATTTTTGAGAGAGACAGAGAGACAGAGTGTGATCAGGGGAGGCGCAGAGAGAGGGAGACATAGAATCCGAAGCAGGCTCCAGGCTCTGAGCTGTCAGCACAGAGCCCAATGCAGGGCTGCAACTCATGAACCGTGAGATCATGACCTGAGCCTAAGTCAGATGCCAAACCAACTGAACCACCCAAGTGCCCCTGTAGGTATATTCTTGACTATTGCAGCCAGAGGGCAGGAAGGTTGAAGAGATGGCTCGGTATTTAATTATATGAACTGTGGATCTTCAGAGAAGGTTGAATTCACAGCCCAGCAGGTTTCCCTCACCAGGTCAAGACCCAGACCCTGAGCAGGAGGAAGGAGGACTCTGAAATTTGGGATGGAGACATCTGAGCTGATGCATTCAGAATTTTTTAATCCCCAGAAACCCCTGAACCATTTGGGTCTGCAGAAGTAGCTGACTCTGCCTTGCAGTTATCTGAGGCTTAATGGGTTGAAATGTGGGACTAGGAAGGTTATAAGACTAGAAATGAGGGGAAGGGTGTGGGAGATGACAAGAAGGAAAGAGGTTTGTGTTCTGGTGGTCTAATTCTTCAATGGCTACTGGAGTAGGAGGTGATTTAATACATTGATGAATAAGGTATTGTAATAGAAATAAATATGGTTTGTCTATGTGCAGATTAGGTATAGTAAATCTCACATGTCCTCAAGATAGAATGTATTTTTCTCTTCCTATTTTCCAATTTCCATTTTCAGTTTTATGTCATGAAATAATAATAACAATTCTTGCAACAGTGATTACACTAATAAATAACATTGTGCATTAGTGCATGAGAATGAAGAATGTACATTATAAATAATAATAGTTTATTTATGATACTCTCTCTACTCACCCTTTCTATTCTCTCAGCAAGGTGCTTGGGGGATCTCAAAAAGCTACCACATACCCCTGCACACACATATATCCAGAGGAGATATTGTTACATATGTATTTCACAAATAAGAACTCCTCCAAATGACAGTTAATAAAAAAAATGGTAATCCTAGAATAAAAATCATTAGAGATGGTGGACATTTATTAAATTTATGTACCACTGAAACTTGGTTTTATGAATCTGAAACTTAATTTAGACATTTTTGGAATACAGATAGATAAAGATCTTAGTAAAACATTATTGACTTCAGGTAGAAAAATACACTCACATGACATTTTTTTCTGGTAAAGCTATGCATATCCTTTAAATTTCATTGGTTTACAGATGTTTGGATTTTTGGACCAATACATTAAAAACAACAACAACAACATTTTGAAGACCAACATAGGCTGCAATCTATTTTGTGAATTAAGTTTACTTGGAAAAAAAAAAAGAGTCAGTGTTGTTTTAATACCATTATTCCATAAAAAAGAATGAAGATTTAACAGTAAAAAGGTAGGAAGAATATAATCTCACAATAAAGGCCTTTAAATTTATCCAATGAATAAAAGAATTAGCTTCATAAAAAACTCCTGGTTATTTTATTTATCTCATTTTGCTGGGAATCAATGAAAAGTTTTGTCAAGGCAGGTATGAATGCTATGCATGGACAGAAGTTTAGGAATCACTAGTATAATACATTTCTCTTTTTTTCCCTCCAATTTTTTATTTAAATTCTAGGTAGTTAATATACAGTACAGTATTCGTTTCAGGAGTAGAATTCAGTGATTCCTCACTTACGTATAACACCCAGTGCTCATCACAAGGGCCCTCCTTAGTATCCTTAGCCCATCACCCATCAGCCCATCCCCCCCCACCTCCCTCCATCAACCCTGTTTGTTCTCTATCATTAAGAGTCTCTTCTGCTTTGCCTCCCTCCCTCTGTCTTTTTTTTCTTCCCTTTCCCTATGTTCATCTGTTTTGTTTCCTAATTTCTGCATATGAGTGAGATCATATGGTAGGAATCACCAGTAGAATACATTTCTATGAATTAGGCGTAGGAACGTTTTAGTTACCTCGGCTGGTGAGATGGAGAAAGCATATCACAGGATGATTTGAAGTTGCTTGCTCTGGGGCCGCTGTTCTCATGCTTTAGCATCAGAATTCCCTGAAAAGCATCTTCAAATACATGTTGCTGCCCCAGCCTCAGAGTTTCTGAATCCATGGCTGAGAGACACAAATCTGTATTTCTACCAAGTTGCCAGGCGGTGTTCATGCTGCTGGTCAGGAGCTCACACATTGAGAACCAATATTCTAGGTTATTAAAATGTATTTTCTTTCTTTTTATTTTTAGAGGGAGAGAGAGAGAGAGAGAGAGAGAGAGAGGGAATCTTAAGCAGGCCCCACACTCAGCCCAGAGCCTGATGTGGGGCTTGATCCCACGACCCTGAGATCATGACTTGAGCCAAAATCAAGAGTCGGACACTCAACTGACTTATCCACCCAGGTGCCCCTAAAATGTATTTTCTGTTTTTAAGGAATGTTATATTAATTTGACAGTCTTCCTTCCTTGTATTACTTAGAAAGTAGATTCAGACAGCAAGTTCTAGTTCATAGAATAGAAAATGCAAATATCTTGCCCACGTGTTCCATGGCTCAGATGCCTCTATCACCTTGTCTTTTGGGTGAATGAAGGCTGACACATCTTTGTAGAACCTTTTAAATTTTTTTTTTTTTTTTTCAACGTTTATTTATTTTTGGGACAGAGAGAGACAGAGCATGAACGGGGGAGGGGCAGAGAGAGAGGGAGACACAGAATCGGAAACAGGCTCCAGGCTCTGAGCCATCAGTCCAGAGCCTGACGCGGGGCTCGAACTCACGGACCGCGAGATCGTGACCTGGCTGAAGTCGGACGCTTAACCGACTGCGCCACCCAGGCGCCCCTGTAGAACCTTTTAAAAATGATCATCTCCTCTTTTCTTAACTACCCAAGTGGACTCTATCTCCCTCCCTCCCCCTTCTATTTCTGTCTCCCTTTTTCTTTCTTCCTCTTTCCTTATCTCCTTCCCTTTTCCCTTCCTTTCTTTCTTTTATAGATATCCCCATTAGATTCTGGGCTTGTGGAAAAGAAGTGCCTTAACTCATTTGCCTTTGAATCCTGGAATCTAGCTGCATGCCTGCTGTTGATCTTGTCCATTTGTTTGGTGTAGCATGGCAATAACCAAATCAATGAACTGAGTAATCAACTGGTGGATTTTCTCTCCATAGATTGTCTGGATTATTCCAGCGAAACACTTTGTTTCCTCCCCCTCGGCGCCTTCCCGCTATAATCTGTGGCACGGTATTATTTTCCTTGGATCATGTGGACAGCTATTTAAACTGCCCACTTTAAGTGTCTGCTGTGGGGTGCACTGTACCAGCCTATAAGTCAAATATTGGAGCAAATGCATAGACGTCTCATATTTGTCAATTACTAGCCTAACTAGCCTTCCTGGATTAGAATCATGTTCAGTGTATCCCTGGCAAAAGTTTGTGTACTATTCCTGTTAGCTTTGGGGGACATCAGAGTGTGGTGCTTTAGATGTCCAAATTTCAAAACCCTTCAAGGTCCTTTTGCATGTCAGACATATATGGAGTATTAAATAGGCTTTGGGTATTTTTCGAGATTCTAAAGGTAGGAATGGAAAGCTGGAGCAGTCTGGAGCATCTGAGTATTCCCGTGGCCCAATGCCCCTTTTCTCCATTTCCTATACACTGTATTGTTTTTGAAATCAGGGGACAACATAATGGGATATCAAAAAACTGACAGGTACAAATACACAACCAAATGCAGAATCTTTGATTTCATGGATTTGTTTTCACCATTCTGGCCTAGTTTTTAAGACCCAAGACTTGTGATTGTGTGACCCAATATACAAGAAAAAGCTGAATAACTGTGGAAAAAATAGGTTTGTAATTTGTATTACATTTATCACTGTTTCCAGGTCCATAAAGACAGAGATGAGAAAGCAACATACATTCAGGATATAGACTTGGTCCAAGGAGCAGAAAGATACTCAGGTAACAGAATGGGATAGAATAGATAAAAGGGGTTGGGTTAACAAAATATTTAAGTTATTTCCTCTAGCTAACATAAAATATAACTTTTCTCTCTCTATCATATGTTAACTAAGTGAAATAAAGAACATCTTAAAATTAATTTTTGTCAGGGCGCCTGGGTGGCTCAGTCTGACTTAGGCTCAGGTCATGATCTTGTGGTTTGGGAGTTTGAGCCCTGCGTCAGGCTCTGTGCTGACAGCTTGGGGCCTGGAACCTGCTTTGGAATCTGTCTCCCTCTCCCTCAGCACCTCCCCCACTCATGCACTCACTCGCTCTCTGTCTCTCTCTCAAAAAAATAAACATTAAAATTTTTTTATAAAGTAAAATTAATTTTTGCCCCAAAATGCTATTTTCCATAATACCTCATGAACAAGAGTTACTCATTATTTCTTAGACATTTTTAGATTGCTTGCACTCTTTCATTTAAGAAATGTAGAGTGTCTTGTCCCCAGAACTACACAGTTAATGAACATTTGTTTCGAGTGCTTTGTTACATTTCACTCAAAAGGTCTAGGAAGTGCCACGTACTATTAGAAGCAACAATTTTTATTTTGTTTGCAGACAATTCAATTATGGAAAATACCCAGAAAGAAGTTGCGAAAAGAATATCATTAGACAACCAAGTAGCTTTCCTCTCTTCTGTATGCTAGGAAGAGGGATCAGCCTGCTGGTAATTGACTACAGAATTGGGTTGTTCCTGGAACAAGCATCTTATTGAGATTGTAGGAGATACTAAGCAATACACAGCAAGCCCGCTTGTAAGAAAACCTAGGATGGGGGCGCCTGGGTGGCTCAGTCGGTTAAGCGTCCGACTTCAGCTCAGGTCATGATCTCACCGTTCGTGAGTTTGAGCCCCGCGTCGGGCTCTGTGCTGACAGCTCAGAGCCTGGAGCCTGCTTCGGATTCTGTGTCTCCCTCTCTCTCTGCGCCTCCCCTGCTTATGCTCTGTCTCTCTCTGTCTCAAAAATAAATAAAAACATTAAAAAAAAAAATTAAAAAAAAAAAAAAAGAAAACCTAGGATGTTCAGGGGGGTGAGAGTTGGGGAGGAGCAGATTTATCGCTGACCTTACTTGAAACGGAAAGACTCTTCCATGTTTAAGGCAAGAGCAGCTCTGCCAAATAATACCCTGTTCCCCCTTTTATTCTTCTGGCCCAAAGTGAATTTGCTCCTCCTTGAGTCTTAGAGCATTTTTCTGTCTGTCGTTTTCTTGTCAAGTAAGGAAACACGGCTTCACATCAGCCCAGCAGGAAGAGAGGCAAAACTGGGGCCATGTTTGCTAGGAGTCAGGGCCACTGTGTGTTAGTTTCACATATAGGTGTTGCTTCCCTTCAGTGATCTTAGAAACGTAACCAGCAATTGGATAGGCAGTCTTTGGCAGGTCTGGCCGGCTTCCCTCTCTCTTCCTCCTCCCCCACTGTGGGTGCTCAGTGTGTGCCTACCCTATACAATGCTTCTAGCCAGAGTGTGGTGTAGTCCTAAGATTAGGGTTTGGGTTTAGGAAGATGGCAAAGGCCCATTTGGCCTTCTGACAGAACACATGATTCTATCAGGTTATCAACCAACCTTTCACAGGAAATCAAATCACACGTATTTCCAGGAAATTAAAAATAGCAGAGTTCTGGCAGTAGCATCTCAAACCTCATCAAAACCCTCATAAAATTTTTTTAACTTTTCATTGTATTGTAGATGTCTTTTATTCATTTAACAAGCTTTTGTTGAGGATCCATTAGGTTTTGTATACTAGATTCAGCTAGATTATAAATTCTCAGAAGGTCAAGTGGCTGCATTTTATCTATCTATCTATCTATCTATCTATCTATCTATCTACCTATCTAATGTTTATTTGTGTATTTTGAGAGAGAGAGAGAGAAAGTGAGCAGGAGAGGAACAGAGACAGAGGGAGAGAGAGAATCCCAAGAAGGCTCTGCAGTGTCAGCGGAGAGCTGAACATGGGGCTTGATCCCACAAACTCTGAGAACATGACCTGAGCAGAAACCAAGAGTCAGAAGCTCAATCAACTCAGCCACCCAGGTGCCCCTCAAGTGGCTGCATTTTAAATCTCTTAGAACCTGTCATCTTTTTTTCCCTTATTTTAGAATCTAGCAAGTGCTCTCTGTACTTTGTAGGCACACATTAATTATTTCCAATTAAACGAAACACTGAATAAACTTCCAGATTCCTGAGATCTGAGACCAGAAGAAACATATTAGGCAGAAGAAGGGGAAACAGCAATGGCTGAGTATTGTATACCAGTGATTTTGCTGGATATATTATCCAACAGGGATAGAGAACCAGGGTCTAGTCTAGTGATCGGGAAAGAGAGTGTTAGGGCCTTCTATGGAGATAATTCATGAAGGAGAGCAATCTGAGGCCACACCAAGTATTTGTTCCTGGAATGACAGTCCACACGAATGCCTGTTTTGACAGCCAGACACAAGATGAAAGACAGAGTATGGGGGACTCCAGGGACTACAGAAAGGCTATAGTGGGAAGGCTCAGGGAGGGTTGCATGTGAAGCTTGCCAAGAAGAAATAAAGGGAAGAAAGAAAGGGCAGGTTGTGTGGAACAAGTGTCCTGTTTTCTAATTCTCACTGTGCCCTGATGAAAGCCACTGTTGGACATATAGGAGTTCTTATTCTCTTCATGGTCTGGGTCTAGAGAGGCCCAAGATACATCTAAGGCTGCTAGTGTGTCAAAAACTAGAGAAATGCCAGAAAAGTATATAAAAATGTAGATTTTTAAAAACCTTAATATATATGTATATTTATGTGTGCATTTAAACACATGTATATACACAGATTTTATTTGAAGACTGTGTAAAAAGCAGATGAATGAATAAAGAAGATGTGATTTATACATATAATGGAATACTACTTGGTAATCAAAAAGAATGAAATCTTGCCATTTGCAACAATGTGGATGGAACTAGAGTGTATTATGCTAAGTGAAATAAGTCAGTCAGAGAAAGATAAATATCATATGATTTCACTCATAAGTGGAATTTAAGAAACAAAACAAATGAACATAAGAGAAGGAAAAATAAGATAAAAAGAGAGAGGGAGGCAAACCATTAGAGATTCTTAAATACAGTGAACAAACTGAGGGTTAGTGGGGGGGGGTGTGGGTCGGAGGAAGTGTTAAATGAGTGATGGGCATTAAGGAGGACACTTGTTGGGATGAGCACTAGGTGTTATATGTAAGTGATGAATCTTTGGGTTCTACTCCTGAAACCGATACTACACTGTATGTTCACTAACTTGAATTTAGGTAAATAAATTTAAAATAAAAAAAAATCTAAACATGAGACTGTTATAAACATGAGTCAAATGTTCCTCATGCTCACTCTGTAATAGCCCTCACCCTCATACAATAGATAGGGAAACTGAGGCTCAGAAAGAATGAGTGATTTGAAGGTCATACTAGCAAGTGGTGGAGACAGGATTGAAATCTGTATCCCTTGGTGGCTAAAGCTTTCTTCTTCTTCTCCTTCTTCCTCTTCTTCCTCTTCCTCCTCTTCTTCTGCTTCTGCTTCTTCTTTTTTTAACTGTACCATTACTGTTAGAGCAGGCATAGGGATCAGAGGGCGAGGGCTGTGTTGCAGGTCAGGGCACCCAGAATACCTGATAGATATACCTACTGTTTGATCCTTGTTTGCAGAGCCCAGGGAATGGGGGCTGTCCCCCACCAACCCTGTAACCCCACTGGTTGTGCCCCTCTTTGCAGATCAGATGAGAAAAGTGTTTACTAATCTTGTGGAGTTTGATTCTATCTATAAGAAACTGTCACTGCCCCGAAGCAAAACAAAATGGTTTAAAGGACCACATCAATGTCCTTAATGACTTGATAATTAAGACAACACTACATAAGCACAGTTTAAATGTAAACAAATTACTTGGAAAGGAAAAAATATGCAAACTCTTTCAAATGATACACTATTTGTTTAATTAGAACAGGATCTTTTTTGTCCTTTTTTAAGGCCACTGACAATAGAGTCCTAAATGAATTGATGAAAAACAATAGTAATTAAAGACATCTTCTCTGATAATAGCCCAGGAAAAAAACTTCAGCATGAGTTGTAAAGTCAAAGCATACTTGGCATGGGCCCTATAAAGAGGGGCTGTGAAAATGTTTGAGTTGTTCTCCTAGTTTGGGCCCCCTGAAGCAGAGGCGAGGAAAACACTGGGGCAGGGGGTTCATTTGTGAGGTGACTCCAGGAGGCATGAGTAAGGTAAGCTGGAAAGGGACAAGAGTCAATAAAATCTATATTAATGAATAAGCTTTTGCTGTGGGCAACTGGGGCTCAGCTCTGTTTGGGGGCCCTCTGAGAGGCCTTGTAGAACACACTTCAAAGCTGAAAATGAAAACATCAGTTTTTTTAAAAAAGATATATGCACCCCTGTTTATTGCAGCATTATTTTCAGTAGCCAAGATATGGAAGAAACCCAAGTATCCATTGATAGATGAATGGATAATGAAGACATATACATATACACAATGGAATATCATTTAGCTATAAAAGAAGAAAGAAATCTTGCCATTTGTGATAACATAGATGGACCTAGAAGGTATTATGCTGAGTGAAATGAGTCAGATAAAGACAAATATCAATCTATTTAACTTATATGTGGACTCTAAAAAACAAATAAAAAACCAAATAGATCCTTAAATACAGAGAAAAAATTGGTGGTTGTCGAAGGGTAGGTGGAGATTAAGAGGTACAAACTCCCAGTTACAAAATAAATAAGTCATGGAGATTAAAAGTACAGCAGAGGGAATATAGTCAATAATATTGCAATAATGTTGTATGGTGACAGATAGCGACAACATTTACCGTGGTGAGCATTGACTAATGTGTAGAATTGTCAAACCACTATGTTGTACACCTGAAACTAATATAACACTGTATATCAACTATACTTCAATAGTAAATTAAAAAAAATTGTCCTGCCGAAGGCCTGCTGAAGATGGGGCATTTATTCATCCTCCATTGATTGGAAGTTGCTCCTGGGAGCATTAAATCATGGGCTGCCCTGAGCAAGTTCCTAAGGCACTAGTAAAGGCCTTCAGGCAGAGAAGCAGAGAGATCCTGCCTTACGGAGGGCATGGGGAAGCTGTTGGCATGCATGTAATGGTCCTTGAGGCTGCTGGTGAACTCAGAAATGGGCCAGTGGCACATGGGCGGGGCACCACAGCACCTGTTACAGATAGGCGCTTGTAAGGTATCATCCTTCTAGACCAGCTCAGTACAATAGAAATATCATGTCAGCCACAGGTATGAACCACATATGTAACTTTACATTTTCTAGTAGCTACGTTAAAAAAATAAACAGGTGAGCTTAACTTTAGTAATATGTTTTACTTGATTTCCTATGTCCAAAATATTATTGTTCCAACATGTATTCAACATAAAAGTTATGAATGAGATATCTTAACATTCTTTTTTTCTTACAAAGTCTTTGAAATCTAGTATGCATTTAATAATTACAGTGCATGTCAATTTGGACCAGCCACATTTTAAGTGCTCAACAGCCACATGTGGCTCATGGATACTGTACCTGGACATGGAGTTTTGGATGAATGTAAGAAGGATACTCATTTGGGACGCCTGGGTGGTTCAGTCCGCTAAGTGTCTAACTCTTGGTTTCAGCCTAAGTCACGATCTCATGGTTGTGGGATCGAGCTCCACTTCAGCGCAGAGCGTGCTTGGGATCCTCCCTCTCTCTCTCTCTCTCTCTCTCTGCCCCACCCCCTCTGCCATTCATGATCTTGTGCTCTTTCTCTCTTTCAAATAATAAATAAATAAACTTAAAAAAAAAGGGAAGCACTCATTTAGGAATGGTGTAAAGCAAAAATCTGTGATTTCCTTCAAAATAACACATAAGTCATACATATTGTAGGTTTCTCTTTTCTTATTTTGTGAACATTATTAAGTGATATCCCTTTATGATTTACAGAGATTCTTTTCAGGAGCTTTCTCTCTCCTTTTGATTCCAGATTCCCTTCTTCTGGTTTATGTGGAAGACGGTCATGATAAATTTCTCTTGAGAACACTCACTGAGAGGGCCTCCAGGCCTTTCCCATCATCATTGCTGATGGAGCCCATGACCAACACTTACCATGGAGGTGTGGGGGAGCAATGGGAAGGTAGGAACACCATTTGGCCTGGCCTCTCAAAGGTTGGCACTGGCAAATGAGGTTCTACCTATAGTTAGTGCATCAAGAAAGCCCATTTGTTAGAAATGCATGATATATACATTGCAACAATACGACATTTCTTGAAACTGCCTTTTTTTTGCATTTCTTCCTTTTAAAACATCTAGGAACCCTAAAAACTGGTCTAGGCCTCTCTGTATAGGTGAGAGGAGTAACAGATAGTCTTTATTGACTAACCTTTCATTTCCAACCTCTTTCTCCCTTTTCTGTCTCTGTTAGAAAGGCTGTTAAAACAAAAACAAAAAAACAAAGAAAAATGGATTTTCTGGTCTGCCTTGAAGTCAGCAGGGGCCATATGATAGTGTTGGGCAATGAGATAGAAGCCAAAATCTGCTGTCTCTTCTTTTCCTTCTTCCTTATTCCTCTCTGGAACTCAAACATGATGGCTGGCAATGTGGCAGCCACTGGCAATCAGGAGGCAACTGGCATGAGAATGAAGGTTAACATGGTAAGGATGGCAGAGAAAAAGAGGATTCAGTATCTGGTAGCAATTTTGGGCCACTTTGCCAGCACTGAAAGTACTTACAGACTTCTTGCTAGGTGAGACAAGTACCTTATACGTTTAAGCTGCTATTAATTAGATTTTCTTGTACTCACAGAAAAATGACTTTCTATCTGATATAGAGATTTTGCCAAAACCACCACTGAAACAAATTCCATATGTATTTGCTTCCTCACTACCTCCTACAAGTGGCTAATTAAGCAGTCATCCCAAAACACAGTTAAAACAACCATATACACAAAATGCTGCAAGTCTGAAGTTATCAGTTCTCCAGAGACCTAATTAGATATATCTTTGAAAAGGTGTAGACTGATCAAAGCATTTACCTTTGTGTTCCAGCCCCAAAGCCCCTTATTTAAAATGACTGTAATTTTTTATTTGAATCGCCACTCTCTTCATTAAAGGGGAAAGGGGAAATCGCTTATGATTACTCATTTTTGGGTCTTCAGATCTTACTTTGAGTCTGGTATAACAGAAGGCAACCAGCAAATGTTTATCATATTGATAAATTGTGATAACACCTTGCAAGGAAAAATAACTTGCCATTTAGGGGTTGTTCTTTTTTGTCCCTTTATGAGAAGACCCCTCAGACTTTATTAGGCTGCCCCAGTCCATGGACAATACTGACTCAGGCTGTTGCTATCCTAAAGATGCCTTCTAGAAGTTGTCTAAGATCTCCCAGTGGTGTGGAAGAGATAAAAAGAATAGGTAACTCAAATTAGGGAGTTGTTTTTCTCAGAAGACTTCCCTCTTACAGTAACTGGCCAGCACTTCTAATAACTGTAAGTGAGGAGTTGTTTGTTTCCAGATTATCTCTTCTTTCTTAGCTATGTAACTCCAAATGAGTAATTTGTAGAATCATGTGGAAGTTTTCTCCTCTCTCCATGTGGGTGAATCTCAGGGCATCTTCTGTAGGAGTTTGAAAGCCTCTGAGTTTGGATTTGGCATCCTAAACAGAAGGATCAAAATCCAGCCTTAACACCTTTTTGACTAAAACCACCTTATATCTGTGGTTGTTAAAATAGAACTTTCCTGGGGCGCCTGGGTGGCGCAGTCGGTTAAGTGTCCGACTTCAGCCAGGTCACGATCTCGCGGTCTGTGAGTTCGAGCCCCGCGTCAGGCTCTGGGCTGATGGCTCAGAGCCTGGAGCCTGTTTCCGATTCTGAGTCTCCCTCTCTCTCTGCCCCTCCCCCGTTCATGCTCTGTCTCTCTCTGTCCCAAAAATAAATAAACGTTGAAAAAAAAATTAAAAAAAATAAATAAAAAATAAATAAATAAAGCTTTCCTGTCGGCTCACCCAAATTCTCTGTGGTGTCTCTGAGGACAAAGCCCTGAAGGCTTCTGCCTTTACCTTTTACCTATCAGGCCATTAACTAATGGTTGAGCTTTCACAACAAACTTAAGGTTGGACCAGACATGCTAGCTGTCTGACCTTGGATAAGTTACTTAACTTCTCTGAATATCAGTTTCCTCATTTTTGAAATGGGAATTGTAGTAGTATAGATCTCATCAGGTTGTTGTGATGGTTCTATGAGATAATACGTATATAATGCTTAGCACATTGCCTTGCATATCCTAAACCCTCAATAAATGTTACTTGTTATTCATAAAATTAACGTTGTTAAATTGTCAAAATGAATAATTAATATTTTCTAATAAAATAATATTTACAATGGTCTGACAAGGCTTTATTTTAGATTAAGGTGAATAGTGCAGATTTATCTTCAAGGGGACATGGCCTACACATTCTATTTTAAGCAAATAATTGAAATGACTTAAAGAGTCTCTTTGGTTTTCTTGTTGTATCTACTGGATAGCCTGTTTGGAAACCGTGTCTAAGAACCAGAGTGTTAACCTAAAAAAGGGATTAAAAGCCTTCTCTCCAAGCTATCCTAGAAAATAATGGGAAGTAAATAATTCATATTCAACTTCACCTGGATGAGAACACCATTTAAGGTCAGTGTTAGAACATCTCTCTTTTCCAGAACTTTTTGATCATGACTTCATAGCTATGGTGAGATTCTTCTTCTTCTTCTTCTTCTTTTTTTTTTAATGTTTATTTACTTATTTTGAGACAGAGAGTGAGGGAGGGAGGGAGAGAGAGAGAGAGAGAGAGAGAGAGAGAGAGAGAGAATGAGCAGGGAGAGGTGCAGAGATAGAGGAGAGAGAGGATCCCAAGGAGGCTCTGTGCTGTCAGTGCAGAGCCTGATGCGGGGCTCCATCTCACCAACTGTGTGATCATGACCTGAGCCCAAATCAAGAGTTAGATGCTTAACTGACTGAGCCACCCAGAATTAAGATTCTTTAAAAAATTTTTTTTGAATGTTTGTTTATTTTTGAGAGAGAGAGAGACAGAGTGTGAGTGGGGAGGGGCAGATAGAGCCGGAGACACAGAATCTGAAGCAAGCTGCAGGCTCTGAGCTGTCAGCACAGAGCCTGACATGGGGCTCGAACCCACAAGCCATGAAATCATGACCTGAGCTGAAGTCCGATGCTTAATCAATTTAGCCATACAGGTGCCCCAGAATTGAAATTCTTAATATTCAAGAAAACCCCATTTGTATCTAGTTGTGACCCAGGTTGGTCCTGAACAGCAGATAATGGCTTGGCAGTCATGGAAGAACAAAGTTGCTTGACATTTTTAGAGTTTAGAAAACTTAGCCTCTAATTCAATCAAGGCTTGCGAGAAGGAGGAGGAGGAGTTCTTTATTTTGTTCCGACTAGTTTACCCTGAGTGTGCAGCTGGTTAGAGTTTCTGAGAGGCTGTTAGTTCCAATTAATTTGGTATACACTCTTGTATGTAGGCTTGATGAATTAAGAGGCAGCAATGAATTTATCTGTGCATCAGCCATAAAATTTCCATTACTTTTCTTAATGAATTTTACATTTGATTCTGAAAGCTTTTTAAAAAGTTGTTCATTTGTTTTTCAGGGCCTTCCCCTCCTTCTTCTATATAATTTGTGTCAAAAAAAGAACTTCCCGTAGCGAGAGATTGGACATTTCTATAAGACATTTGCTTTCAGGGGTAGGGAGACTGCCCTTCCTGCTGTCTGGAAACCTCAAGGCTGAGCTCACTTCTTGGGCTCTCAAGTAGGGTGAGATAGGAAGTCCCAGCTGAAGAGGATGGGTGTGGGCTTGTGGCAAAGTTCCATTATCACTGCAGAGGGAAAAGACAATGAAAAGGAAATGGTGTTGGGGAATAAATTCGATATTCTTCAGTAATGTCAGGTGTGAGTAGCCATTCCTGAGCTCTGTGTTTCCTTCCTTTCATCAGAGAAGGCTGGCAAGAGTCTGAATCTTGGTGAAAGCCTGGTCCTAAGATTCTCAGGACCTAGAGGGGAGTGATGAAAGCTGATAAACCTGCATTTCAAACTCTAAGCAATTTTCTCTCTTGAATGAAATAAAGACTGGAGGATCTTTTGAAGCATTCTTTTCTTTGTTATGGAAAGGACTCAAATATACAATTTTATTAGGTAAATGTGATGCACACTATAATCAGAACATGTGTCTGAGAGGCTGTGGCTCAAAGGAACTTAACTGTGAATGTTTATTTTGTTGGCTTCTTGCATCTCTGAAGACTCTATTTCTTTTAGAGAAATGCTTGCTTTCTTGTGTATTGATTTAGAGTGAACTATGGGTAAAGATTGTCACTTGTTTTTTTGTTGGTATGAAGACTGGAGGAGGGCAGGAAAAAACAGCAAGAGTGGTCTTCACCTTGCACTGGAGCATGGCTGTAAGAAAAGAGCAAGACCAAAATGGGGGAGTACACCCTGGACTGTACCTTTGATACAACTCAGACTTGGATATGGAGCAGTCTTTCTGTTGTGACTGGAGGTCAAGCCCATCCAGTTGGGCAGTGATGGGTTTCTCTTTGAGAGAGTAAACAGTTCCAACATTCCTATTATCATTTGTCCTGGGCAGTAGCAGGATGGTAGGCCTTAGATTGGGGCCCCTTTGGTTCTGATTTCTGGACCTGGTCATGGACTAGCCTAGATGTATTGTGAACACTCTAGAGGGTATAGGAAGATGACCTGCCTAGGGAGACAGCGCCCCCTATGGGGGATTTCTGAGAAAGGCCAATCTTGGAGTCCTCAAAACAGCCAAATCTAGGAGTTACAAGTCCTTCCTTGAATATAATTTTTTTTCTCCTATCTCTGAGCCTGGAATAAAATCATGTTAAATATTACAACCTAGTCTCCAAAATGTTGTGTAAAATTAAGGTAAAATTTGTAGCCATCTTAGTTCAGAATGGTAAAAGAAGAGTAGCTACTCACATAGAATCCCATAGTGGGAAGGGCCTATGAGTGGGGGGTGGAAATCCCAAGAATGGGAGGGGCTTGTGAATGGGTAGAGCCTGGGAGTATAAGAGGCCTGGGGGAGGGGCCCAAACTGAGTTTATAAATCCGAGTGTGGGGGGGGGGGGTGCACCTGGGTGGCTAAGTAGGCTAAGTGTGGACTCTTGATTTAGGCTCAGGTCATGATCTCACGGTTTGTGAGATCAAGCCCTGTGTCAGGCTTGGTGCTGACAGCAAGGAGCCTGCTTGGGATTCTCTCTCCCTCTCTTTCTAGCCTCTCTCTCAAAATTAAAAAAAAAACACATTTAAAAAAAGTTTTTTATAAATGTTGAGTAGAAATGAAGGGCATTTTGGAGAATGCAAGATTTGACCTGACCCTTGGGAATTAGAAAGACAGGATAAAAAACAGTAATGAAGGATTGGAGCAGGACAAGGAGGCAGGGAGGCCAGTAAGGAGTTTTGTCCTTGTATTGTAGAAAACAAAACAATGGGGCAGGTTTGAGAAAGCCACAGACTGGGGATCAGTCTTTCTCTGGAATGCACTTCACTTTCTGGTTCCTGAAAGAGGAAGTTATCATCTCTGCCTCATTTTCTCCAGCACAGAATGGGGCTGTGGACAACAGAACAGCTATCCAGGGGTTCCTGGGTACTCAGCATGAACTACCTGCTTCCAGTGGCCTATGAAGTAGGAACTGTTACCAGTGAGGAAACTGGGCACCAAGCAGTAGACCAATATTATCATTTTTAATATTATCAAGATTATCAATATTATCAAGATTAATATCATTACAGTGTCCCGTCACACCCACACTCCTCTTTCCCCTTTCCTTGGTATTTTCTGTGAAGAAATAAAATAATATTTGTGAAATTTATTTAATCTCTTTGGAAGGACAAATGTGAAGTAAGTCCCTTTTTTTATTATCTGCTGAGCCTCCCCTGAAGTTGAAAATGTATAGGAATTTTTTTTTTTTTTTTGGGAGAGAGAGAAAGAGGGAGAGTGCTCGTGCAGGCAAGTGGGGGAAGGGCAGAGAGAGAGAGGGAGAGAATCCCAAGCAGTCTCCCTGCTGTCAGCACAGAGCCTGATGTAGGGCTCTATCTCACAAACTGTGAGATCATGACTTGAGCCGAAACCAAGAGTTGCATGCTTAACCAGCTGAACCACCCAGGTGTCCTGAAAATGTATATGAAGTTTGAGCACATATTGCACAGATATTCTGCATTTCTCTGCTTCTTGACTATGAGGGGATGATATCCCAGAGATAGGAAATGTACATGTCAGCTACCTGACAAGGGGTACGTGCTAATATGACATTACATTTATGAAGCTCACACACTAATGTGTCTACTTACCCTGATAGTTTGTGAGGCAGGCAGTATTTTCCAGACAAGGCAACTGTGTCCAGAGAGGTTGTGATTTCTCTAAGGTCTGGCCACATTAGTCCAAAAGACCAGGCCTCTGACTCTTTCTCTCCAGTCCTCTGGAGAGTTCTCGCCTGTCAGGGGGCTTTTGTTGCCAGTGGAAAGTGGTGGGAACTTCTCTGTTATCCCTTCCCACCCACACAATATTTCTGTCTGGTTCTCTGAGTAGTGGTTGTGAAAATGGTGGGGCTATTTCATGCTGTTCATGTACAGGGAGCCCCTCTGGAGGCCTGTTGAGATAATACACAGTATGAAGGAAAGAGGCCAAAGTTGTTCATGAAAGTTGTACTCGCTTGGGGCTGCTGATGAGGGGTGATGACATCTTCCCCTGCCCAACCTAGCGGAACTTGCCTCATCTTTAATTTCTGCCCGAGTTTGTGAAATCTTTTGATTAGGATCTCTGCACAAGTCCATATTCCCAGCGGGATCACACTATACCACCTCATTAGTCCCATTTGCTGATCTTCACAGCAAAGTGTGTGCTCACTAGGAGCTGCAGGTGGAAGGGCCACGTGGGGCCCAGAGCTCTGAAGGGCCCGGTTCATCTTTATATGCTGGATTGTTTCTTGACCTCGATTTTCTTCTTCTGACAGCAGGGCTGTGTGGGAAGAATGCAGACTTTGGAGTCCTGCCATTTGGAAGTGTGGAGAGCTGGGAAATCACTCTACCTCTGAGCTCTCCTTACAGCTATCAAACAAGCTCTTTTGACAAGCCGGATGTTAGCATTAAAGCGGGGTTTGGAGGGAGGGGCAACGAAGCTTTGCCAATAATACTTGTTACACAGCCATAGCCGAGACCCCTCTGCCCATTATGAAAGCCTCAAGCGTTCACTTTCCCTCTTCCTCATAATTGCTCCGTATGTAAGGCTTAATAGACCTGCAGTTCCTGTGGAGAGTGGGCTCATGTTTGAGAGCCGGCCAGATCCCTTGACCCAGGCTTTCTGACAGATGAGTTCCAAAGGTTAATGTTTCATTGATGGACTGACAAAAGACTTTCAGAGGATGGCTCTATTCCAATTCCAGGGGCGTCCTGTGAAGACCCTGTGTCCTGGTTGGGTTTTTATTCTGGCGTCTGAGATGACAAGAAAGGCTGTGGTTTGTGCGAGTGAGCTCAGGGTGGGCTTCTTCGGAGTCCTGCTTGGGAAAGTGTTGCGTATCCTGAAGTATGGGTGTCTTTCTACCGCACTTAACTAGGAGGGCAATGGTTTATTTATATGCCTGTCTCTCCCCACCTCTCAAGACGTAAGGTGAGCTCCTGGAGGGCAGGGCTTGCATTGTAGGCAACTTGATATCTTCAGAGTCTGGTAAATAGTCTACCCTTAGTATATATTTGTTGAGTAAAACTTTTGATTTCATTAATGGTAAGTAGTAGGCGAGCCTCTATTTTTAAACTAGATTTTAAGCTGTAAAGGTAAAGCAAGTCCATGGTAAAAATTTCAAAAGTACAAAAGAGTAAAAATGAAAATGAAATTCCCACTATGTAGAGAAAAATGACTCTTAGAAATTTTCTGTGTCTCCTTCCAGAAATGTCCAGTGAGTCTGCATCTCAAGCACATTTTTGTTCACAAGTGAAATCATACTACACTCACACATTTCTGCAACTATCCTTGTGTAATTAACTATCTATCCTGAACACCTTTTTATAGTAGTGCATACAGATCTACCTCAATGTTATAATGGCTGCAGTCTACTGTATAGATTTTCCATAATTTACTTAACCAATTCCCTACTGAATAGATATACAGGATATTGCCAGAATCTTAATTATTACAAATAATGCTGCAGCAAATATTTATTTATGTTTGTATTTGTATATCTGTGGGATAAATTTCTAGAGGTGTAAATTTGTTAGACATAGCCAGTTGCCTTTTAAAAATTATGCCAATCCACACTCGATGGTAGTGAGTGAGTGTGCATTTTTTCACATCCTTGGTAACACCCAAAATTAGCAAATATTTTATCTTGGTCAGGATAATGGGAGAAACTCAATTTTTTTTCAAATTTGTATTTTTAAAATTATGATTAAGTTTCAACCTTTCCGCATTTATGGGCTATTTTATTTTGTGTGAACTGCTTGTTCAGGTTATTTAGTGATTTTCTTATTGGCTTCTCTCTCTCTCTCTCTCCCTCTCTCTAAAATATGTTTATTAAAAAATCTTGATTTATTCATGACATGAATTTTTTGTCACAGTTGTTAAAAAATGTCAGTTTGTCACTTATCTTTTAACTTCGATTAGGACATTTTAGTCATAAAGAATTTTAACATTTTATGTAGTTAAATTTACTAATCATTTCCTTTATATTTCTGAATCTTATGTCATGTCTAGAAAGGATTTTTCCATAAGAGATGATAAACAAAATTCACTGATTTATTTTTTGTACAAATATATATTATTAACTATATTTAAATATTTGATCCATCTGGAATTTATTTTGGTATAGAGTCCTTTAGGGATCCAGATTTATTTTATCCAAAAGGATAGCCAGTTGTCCCAGCTCTGTCTTTCCTTTACTCATTTGAAATGATACTTTATTGCATATTAACAAACAAATATTTGTTTTTCTTGTGAAAATACATAGGAATATTCAAAGGAAACCAACATGTCCTTTCCAGATATATATACTGCACATAGATTTTTCCAGTTCTCCTAGGTGAGTTCTTTGGAATTGTTCTCAAATATGGAAACAAAGATTTTTGGGTTGTTGTTTAAAGCCAACCTTTCTATGAGATATAAAATGGAAAAAGGATACGTTGTGAACAATTTGGGGAGTAAAGAGAGATTAGGTGAGTTTTACATTTAAAAAACCTTCCCTGGAAAGGTGGCTCTTGCACAGGCTCAGATTCTGGGGGAGCAGAGCTACAGGCCTGCTGGGTTTCTCCTCGCTCTCCTCTGGTCTCACCCTCGAGGAGTCAGTCAAACACACCAGTCTGCTACTTGCACACAACTCTAGGATCAGCATCTGCCTCCCTCCCCGGGGTGGTACATGAGTCCCTGTTTGTGGAGTCTGGCTCAGTGGAGAGTCCTGCCTCTACCCACATCCTTTCATTAGAAATGAAAAGGCTTTTGATTCATGCATACTGCTGTTCACCATCATTTGTCTGCCTCAAAACAGAGGATTTGGCTTCCTGAGACGTGATTAAATGAACCCCAAATTCAAACCCTAAGATACAAATTAATATTATGTCTCAATCTCAGGGAAGGGACCCCCCCCCCCCCCCGCCATCCACTCAGGAGATGTGTATTTTAGGGGAGGGGGTGCAAACTCTGCTAAAATTTGGATCCCAGATTTCCCTTTGGAAGTGTTAACTAAATACACGAGTCTGGGAAGGATTTCCCCTTTGCTGAAAAGATTCAAGGTCTGCAGACGATAGTTTGATTGCTTACATCCCACAGACCCATCATGGAGAACTTCAATTTCATGTGTCCTACAGGGGGTTTCAACATGGCTCTTTCATTTACAGTTAGGAGATTAAAAACAAATTCAAACTTTGTACCATGCCACACAAAGACACACAAGAAAAACCAAAAAGTTTACTTGTAAACCTTAGCTCAATTGTTAAAGCTTTCTAATTTTCTTGTGTCTCTTGAGCCAAAAAAAAAAAAAAACAAAAAAAAAGGAACTCCCTAGGGATTTCTCTAGCACTTTTCATCTGATGCTGTCAAAGCACTTCACATTCTCTATCTAATTAAGACTCTGAACACCTCAGTGAGAGAGGGAAGCATCAACACCATAAACCTGACAAATAGAAGTTAGATTCCCTGAAAACCTAACTAAATAAAATAGCCCTGGGTACATGATGAGAATGCATTGCATTTAAAGTATTGAAAAGTTTGCATTTTGTCCGGTTGCTGATTCTGGAGTGTCTCCTACAGCATGCAGATCATTCAGCTCAGACTTCTGTGTTGCTGGAATATTTGCAGCGGGTGGTAGAGTTTCAGAGAAATCTCTCAGGCATTAAGTATATCAGAAAAGGAATTGGAAGGCAAATAAATTCACGGGAAGAACTTAGCATGCTGTTTTTGTGACATAGGTCCCAATAGCCTTCCAATAAGTGGAAGGGGGGGCATGGAGAGCTGCTATGAGGAATGGTTCTTGAGAGGCTGGGGAAGGTTCTGGAAGGGTATGTGTGGGAGATTCCAGAATCGGTAATCATGTCAAGATTCTTCATTGTAGAAACCAACTCTGGCTAGTGGAAGCAAAAAGGACATTTATTAGAAGGATTATCAGTGTCTCTCAGATTCAAGATTGTGGGGAAGGGAAGGAGTTAAGGTAGAATCAGCCCCAAATTGGAAACTTGGGGAAAAAGGAACTAGTTTGGTAGACCAATGGTTAATTTCAGTGGTCTCTGGGCCATAGGGGCTGTCCCTAGTTATGTGGAACCTGGTCCTGAAGTAATGAAGGCAGGGGAATAGCAGCTCAGACCCCGAAAGTCTGATATAGGAGGTTGGGTGTGGCTCTGGGTTGGTTGTTTGCATTTGAAATGTACAGTTGAGGAAGAAAAGTTTACTGTGTGTAGGAACTGGTTGGCTCTGGAAGGGGAGTTCCCCCAGGGTCATACCCCCCCAGATATCAAAGCATCAAAATGTACAAAATAGAAGTATGGTAAAATAAGGAAGAATAATTAGAAATAGAAATTCAAGCCCTCACTCTCTATACACTAACATCGCAACAGTTATGATAGCAACTAGAATTGCTGTTATTATTATCTAGCCCAATGTTCTTTCCATTCCTAAACTGGACAATAGCAAGGTAGAAGGAAAACAATCTTTCAAGAGTGCAGTGCAGGTCTGAGGTAGAGGACTGTGCCTCTCTAGTGCTTTGCTCTGAGCGGGGAAGTTCCTTGCAAACAATGCCTGGTTCAGCCTTACCACAGTGTCATAAAGTAAGTGCATAGTGTTATTCTTTCCACTTAACAAGATGGAAAACAGAGGGGCTCATGGCAATCTGAATGGCTCTGCCAAGGTCATAGGCTAAGCCTGAGTGCCTGAGGTAGAAACAGGGCCCTGGGAGTCTTATAACATGTTTGAACCTCCTAAATATGGAAACATAATTGAGTATTGAATATTGTACCTGACAACTAAGGCTCTTTAAAATCGGTGCAATGTAAATCTGAAGAAAGGGGCTCATATTTGTCGTTTTACACACTGATGCAAACTTCATGTAGCCTTTCCACCTCAGTATCCACCTGTAACTCTTGGTCAGTATCACAGGATGAGATTCTTTAAATATTAAGCACCTTTCCAAATCCTATTCCGTTGGTCCTGCTGTATCAGGAGGTTAATGGGTGCATGGTATGGAGTATTTAACATGACAGATATTTCTCGTGTCTGTGGATGCCCTTGCTGCCTTTGCTGGTGTGGTGGCTAACCCCAGCTGGCACCTTCAATAGAATATTTCAGTGGCACAAGAAGTAACTAGGTTAATAGCTGAAAATTTACACCTGTTTTCCCCACAGCCCAAGTGCTCAATAAACCTCACATACAAAAATCCTTTAACTTATTACAAAAACTCAGTCAACAGAAGCAAATAGTAACCTTTAGACAGAGCCCAGCATGAAGCAGGAAATTGTATTCCCGATACCTAGAGATTTAGCTGGTGTGAAACATAGTATTCAGGAATGGGGTGACAGATATCGGAACACTGGTTTTTGACAAGAGACATAAGTGGTCTGCATCCTCTGCGAGGCGATAAAAGCTGTTTAATTCAGATCCCGCTAGAGCTATAGACTTTCTCTGTTTATCTGCAAATCGTCATCACCATCAACACCTACTCACACCCAGAAGTCATCTGCGCTCTGAGCTGGATACTGAACAAAGAGTCTGGGTTCCAATTTTGTGGGATCATACCATCTTAGCTATGGTACACCGACACCAATAAACCTCAAAACACATCAAGCAGAAAAACCTGGACTAGCACAAGCAATTGCAGGACAACAAATTTAGGATCAAAAAGAATTGAGTGGTGGAGATCGAAGACAGAATCAAGAAATTCCATTTTCAGACTAATGGGAGACAGCAGCAAGTGTGCAGATTGAGGGGACACTGGAATCACAGGTGATGATCCTGTGTTGCCATATATTGAGAAGTGGCATCACTCAGAAGACTGGCCTGGATCTTATCCCAACATGTCGCTTTGAAAATCAGTTTTTGGAAGAAGATTGTGTTTCAGGATCTCTTCAAATGCTGGAAGGAAAAGTGAATAAGACTAACATTCATAAAGTAATAGTATAAAGCAACATCCTCAGTTGTCTGATAGGGAATACATGGGCCCTAGGAATTTAGAGCAAGAGGTGACGGTTCTAGGGTCAGGAATGATAGGACAGTAGGATGTTTGTAAATTGGAGTCTAATTTTCAGATTAACCAATGTTTGTATCAGTGCAGATAATAAAACCACATATGTCCAGTTCTATTCCCTGCCCAAGGACACTGTTGTCCTTACTAACCAAAGGAAAATGGAAAGGCCATCTTTCCAAGGTACATCTACATGCCCAGCTAGAGTGACCTGGCATGGTGCATATTTAGTAATGTCCAGTAGAGGAGGATGGAAACTATGGGGGGAAGAGAATGGCACAGTGCAGGCCTGGCCCATGATGGATCACTACCCTTGGCCAGAGCAGTCTCTGTGTGTACCCACAACATTGCACATCTTACACAACATACACTTTTAATGTCTGGGTTTCGTCCTGAGCAAGAACAGCTGAGTGAAGAGGGAAGACTCTTGTGGACATTTTTTTATTTTTCTGGTTGTCCACATTCCAGGTCCTTCACTGCCTAGTATACCCGAAAGAAGTACACGTAAGGCT